>NC_058080.1:405346316-405457077 GCF_014858855.1 Bufo gargarizans | reverse complement strand
TGCTGTTCAGAACACCAACGAACACAGCACACACCAAACATCACACAGGAACCCAGGACCATAAGCTGCAATAATAAGGAAACCCCACACACACCTTCATAACACTGTGTAACATAATTTTCATGACCAGAAGGGTGGCCCCCACTGGCAGTTGGTAAATAACCAGGAGGATGTGTCCAGCAAGCATGGCTGAAGCACCCTCTCTGACTACTGGCTTCCACTGAGGCTTTATAGGGCCAAGAAGCCACACCCAACAGTCAGACACACCCAGTGCTCACACAGAAAGAAGGGAGTTAACCCTTTCAACACCAGGCAGGGTAGTGAAGCCACACAAAGGGAAAAGCACACAAACACTCTCACCTGTTACCGCCGGCAACGGCATGCGTGGCAACCGTGTCCTGAAGAACAGCCAGCAGGCTGAGACACTGCCACCACATGCACACAACACCAGACGTTGCCGCGGACAACCGCAAGTGAAGGGAGGTGTCTAAGTGCATACAAACATGACCTCGTGCACAACAAACAGACAAAGGAAGTGCACACAAACACACGTTGCCAAGGGCAACCGCACGCATGCCTGTTGTCCGCGGCAACCGCACCTGAGGCAAACCACTAAGTGCCCCCAGCTGCGGTTGACACAACACCAAACCGCAGGCAACTGCATGCGGCTCCCAAGGAGTCACGACCATGACCAAGGGTCGTGACAAAATCGCAGGTTAACAGCAGCTCAGATTAGAGAGCAGGTCAATGCCACACAGAGTTCTAGCAGCAGACACATCTCTAGAACAACTGTTAAGAGGAGACTGTGTGAATCAGGCCTTCATGGGAGAATATCTGCTAGGAAACCACTGCTAAGGACAGGCAACAAGCAGAAGAGACTTGTTTGGGCTAAAGAACACAAGGAATGGACATTAGACCAGTGGAAATCTGTGCTTTGGTCTGATGAGTCCAAATTTGAGATCTTTGGTTCCAACCACTGTGTCTTTGTACGACGCAGAAAAGGTGAAGCATGGTGGAGAAGGTGTGATGGTGTGGGGGTGCTTTTCTGGTGACACTGTTGGGGATTTATTCAAAATTGAAGGCATACTGAACCAGCATGGCTACCACAGCATCTTGCAGCGGAATGCTATTCCATTCGGTTTGCGTTTAGTTAGACCAACATTTATTTTTCAACAAGACAATGACCCCAACCACACCTCCAGGCTGTGTAAGGGCAATTTGACCATAAAGGAGAGTGATGGGGTGCTGCGCCAGATGACCTGGCCTCCACAGTCACCGGACCTAAACCCAATCGAGATGGTTTGGGGTGAGCTGGACTGCAGAGTGAAGGCAAAAGGGCCAACAAGTGCTAAGCATCTCTGGGAACTCCTTCAAGACTGTTGGAAGACCATTTTAGGTGACTACTGCTTGAAGCTTATGAAGAGAATGCCAAGAGTGTGCAAAGCAGTAATCAAAGCAAAAGGTGGCTACTTTGAAGAACCTAGAATATGACATATTTTCAGTTGTTTCACACTTTTTTGTTATGCATATAATTCCACATGTGTTAATTCATAGTTTTGATGCCTTCAGTGTGAATCTACAATTTTCATAGTCATGAAAATAAAGAAAACTCTTTGGATGAGAAGGTGTATCCAAACTTTTGGTCTGTACTGTATGTGTAATAGAAGATTCACAGAAGTTAAATTATGCAAATTCTAATTTTGTATTAAAATAAATTTGGAACATTTGGACCAGATCTCACCTCTAATATTAAAGCCGCTATCTAGCCTACCTAATGACAATCTGTTTTTAATTGCTCTACACAAACCAATTTCCTGGCTGGCAGAGATTATTATTCATGTTTACTGGTATAACTAAAGAAAGCAATATCTATTCAGTTATCCAGATAATATTTATATAATAGGTTTTCAGAAACAGATAATTGTCAGCAAAATTGCCACCATAACAGTGTATAATGTTGTGATAAGTACTCTTGCGAACATTAGCCCTTGTTTCCTGATGGGAAATACAAGTAAAAGGAAGGACTATTAGTGAGCTTTGAAAATTGAAGAAATTCATACTAATTTCTGCAGTAGTTGAATGGTGATGGGATATACAGTACATATCAGCATGTACAGGGGCCTCAGATGTTGGATCCATATGTGGAATACCTTTAATCATTTCCCAACCAGCGCCATACATATACTGCACTGCGGGATGTGACTTTGTGCCCAGTGCCGTACATGTACAGCGCTCTGATCAGGAGGGTGCAGAAACTGCACTTGCTTGATCAGCGGCAGGGGCCTGGCTGTTCCTGACAGCCAAGCCTCTGCTGTATACGCCAGTGCCGCGGTCAGCGCTGAGCACAGCATGTACAGGGTTTGAGGAGGAAAGAGGGTAACTCTCTATCCCCATCGGGTCCCCGCACTGCGGTGATGGGGACCCCATGGCTGGAAAGGCTTCCACAGCATTGGGACTTGCCTTCTATAGAAGCCTGTGAGACTCAAACCCCTGGGTCTCACAGGCAGGTAGGCTGTCAGTGTATTAAACTGGTAATACACTGACAGTCAATACATTGCAATACACATATATTGTAATGCATTGTAGAGGGAATCAGACCCCAAAATGTGTCCCACAGTGGTACAAAAATAAAAAGTAAAAAAAGTTTAAAAAAAAAGTGTTTAATATAATAAAAATAATACAAGTTCCAAGTTTAAAAAAGTGTCCCTTTTCCATAATTAAATATAAAATTTGAAAAAATAGACATATTAGGTATCGCCATGTCCTTATCGACCAGCTCTATAAAAATATCACACGATCAGGTGAACAACGTAAAAAATAAAAATAAAACAGTGCCAAATAGTTCTTTTTTGGTCAGCTTGATTCACAAAAAGTGTAATACCAAGTGATCAAAAAGTAGTATGTACCCCAAAATGATGCCAATCAAACTGTCATCTCATCCTGCAAAAAACTATCCCATATATTAGACAATCGCCTGAAAAAAATATATATATCGCTTTCAGAAAATGGCAACACAAAAACAAGATTTTTTTCTTTTCAAAAATGTTTTACTGTGTAAAAAAATAGACAATACTGTATTAGGTATCGTTGTGTTTGTAACAACAGGCTCTATAAAAATATTATAATATTATTATGATCTACCCTGTCAGGTGAATGATGTAGAAAAATAAAAATAAAAACTGGGCCAAAACAGCCATTTTTGGTCACCTTGCCTTACAATAAGTGTAATACCAAGCAATCAAAAAGTTATATGTACCCTAAAATAGTGCCAATGAAAACATCACCTCATACCAAAAAAATTAGCACCCACATAAGAAAATCGCACAAATTAAAAAAATATGGATCTCAGAAAATGGCAACACAAAAACTAGATTTTTTTTCTTTTCAGAAATACTTTTACTGTGTAAAACGCAAAAAAAAAATAGACATATTAGGTATCATTGCGTCTGTAACAACCTGCTCTATAAAAATATCATATGATCTACCCCGTCAGGTGAAATCTGTAAAAATAAATAAATAGAAACAGTGCCAGTCATTTTTTGTCACCTGACCTTACAAAATGTGTAAGATGGAGTGATCAAAAAGTCATATGTACCCCAGAATAGTACCAATGAAAAAGTCTCATTTCGCAAAAAATGATCCCCCATATAAAACAATCGCCAAAAAAATAAAAAAATGACGGTATGTCTTTCAGACTATGGCGATGTAAAAACATGATTTTTCTTTCTAAAAATGCTTTGTATAAAAGCGCTAAAACATAAAAAAAGTATATACAATTGGTATCTCTGTAATTATACTGACCAGCAAAATAAAGATAACATTTCATTATTTCTGCACGGTGTACGCCGCAATAACAAAACCCAAAAAGCTATTGTAGAATTGTTGTATTTCTTTATCCTGCTTCCTGAAAAGTTAAATAAAAAGTGATCAAAAAGTTGTATGTGCCCCAAAATAGAACCAATGATGATGGCTATTCATCCTGCAAAAAATCCTCACATGGAGAAAAACTTATGATTGACAGAAATAGCTGTACTGGTACCCCAGAGACCAATACCAACATGAGCTAAAAGATCAGCAAGGCATATGCAAATGAAGAAGTCCTGCTGATTGGACAAAATGATTCTATGGAATCTTTTAGTGCATCTCTAGTGCCCGTAAACCAATCCATTAAAATCTGCACTGCAAAAGCCATATGGCGCTCCTTCCCTTCTGCATTATGCTCCTACAGCAGTTTACGACCACATATGGGGTGTTGCCATATTCAGGAGAAAATTAATAACCCACTTGGGGTTTTTCTCATGTGACCCATTGTGATTGGAAGAAATTACATTTTTCATTTTCACAGCCAAGTGTTTATAAATTCCATAAAACACCTGTGGGGGTCAAAGTGGTCAGTACACCCCTTACAAAATTCCTTGAGGGGTGTAGTTTTCAATCGCTCTGATAATCCCTGGAATAGGAGTAGAGGTGAGACGACCTGTTCTTCCATATAAAGTTAATCTACGGCACTGCAAAAGGTTTTTATGCAAAATAAATTTTAACATTTTATTCTTTTTGCAGATTTATCATTTGTATACATCCAGAGTAGATCATTTATACATCATAAGTATATAGCCACATGAGACATAATTCCCTGACTTTTCTGTCAATTAAGAACTTCTTCAGCGGGGTCTAAAAAAATATATAATGTATATACAATATGGTCACAGAAAATTCAAGTATGTCTGGTATTCTGATAAATAATAAAGAGAAAGAGTAAAGAAAAGGGGGGCGGATATAGGAGGGATTGTCCTATCAGAACTTGATGGGAAAAAAAGGGGAAAGGGGAAGTCACAGCATAAAGATTATATAGCGATAACCTTAGTTATAGTAGTTTGGGAGAGATAACATCATTGGTATCATAACATAAGAATCTATGGACCTGGGTTTTTGCGATCCTATTGCATAATGTCAGGCATCAATATATACATAAACATGGACAGATTACAAGTGTTTGATATAGGTCTAGTGATAAAATATCTGGTGGCAGGGTAGAGAGGCAGGCGCTGGATGTGGCGTGCATGTGGATCAGGGCGCTTTTAAATGCTGTCAGCGGTAATAATGGGCACATAAGAGTGACGATGATGAGTGAACGCACGTGCTGGGGCTTGAGTAGCGGGTATCGGCGGCTGGTGCAGGCATCATCGGTGCGTCATGTGCTCTTGATATGCGGGTGAAGTATGGGCAAAAGGTGTGGGCAAAAGAGCGAGAGGGGTGGGAGGAGAAGAAGAAGGAGGGGCCAAATAGTTTTGTAGAGGTGCGTTTTACACTATTAAGTTGTTGGAAAAAAGAGAAGAGCTACAATTCTGCCAGATAAGGGAGGGATAAGAGATGTTTGGTTATAGTATTCATATGGGTATAGAAGGATATGAAAAAGGGGATCTCGCAATCTAGTATGATAATAATTAAACAATTAAACAATTACACAATATCATATGATGTCATGTGTAGATGTAGTAGAAATAAGCATAATATTGCAATCTGAATTATAGCTGGATACACGGGTATATACAGTAATAGAGTAAGTCAATCAGGGAATAAAGAGCAAAACAAAAAACTACAAAACACGATTAATGATTAATGATTAGTAACTGGTGGACAAGAATCTGGGAAAAACTTCTAGCATGGGATGAGAGGGAAGGAGTGGAGAAAAGAAGGGGGGAGTAGGGAGGAGGGAAGGGAGGGAGTTTGGCCCCGCCTCCTTCTTCTCCTCCCACCCCTCTAGCTCTTTTGCTCACACCTTTTGCCCATACTTCACCCGCATATCGAGAGCGCATGCACGCGTGCGATGCAACGTGATGACGCACCGATGATGCATGCACCAGCCGCTGATACGTCACTCTTATGCACCCATTATTACCGCTGACAGCATTTAAAAGCGCACTGATCCACATGCACGCCACATCCAGCGCCTGCCTCTCTATTCTGCCACCAGGTATTTTATCACTAGACCTATATCAAACACTTGGAATCTGTCCATGTTTATATATATATTGATGCTGACATTATGCAATAGGATCGCAAAAACCCAGGTTCATAGATCCTCATTTTATGATACCAATGATGTTATCTCTCCCAAACTACTATAACTAAGGTTATCGCTATATAATCTTTACGCTGTGACTTCCCCTTTCCCCTTTTTTTCCCATCAAGTTCTGATAGGACAATCCCTCCTTTATTCCCCCCCCCCTTTTCTTTACTTTTTCTCTTTATTATTTATCAGAATACCAGACATACTTGAATTTTCTGGGACCATATTGTATATACAGGGAGTGCAGAATTATTAGGCAAATGAGTATTTTGACCACATCATCCTCTTTATGCATGTTGTCTTACTCCAAGCTGTATAGGCTCGAAAGCCTACTACCAATTAAGCATATTAGGTGATGTGCATCTCTGTAATGAGAAGGGGTGTGGTCTAATGATATCAACACCCTATATCAGGTGTGCATGATTATTAGGCAACTTCCTTTCCTTTGGCAAAATGGGTCAAAAGAAGGACTTGACAGGCTCAGAAAAGTCAAAAATAGTGAGATATCTTGCAGAGGGATGCAGCACTCTTAAAATTGCAAAGCTTCTGAAGCGTGATCATCGAACAATCAAGCGTTTCATTCAAAATAGTCAACAGGGTCGCAAGAAGCGTGTGGAAAAACCAAGGCGCAAAATAACTGCCCATGAACTGAGAAAAGTCAAGCGTGCAGCTGCCAAGATGCCACTTGCCACCAGTTTGGCCATATTTCAGAGCTGCAACATCACTGGAGTGCCCAAAAGCACAAGGTGTGCAATACTCAGAGACATGGCCAAGGTAAGAAGACAGGGGAATGTCTAGCAAACATGCTGGACAACAAACACCACCAGACATGTAACAACGATCAGACATACAGTCATGTGAAAAAATTAGGACACCCTTTGAAAGCATGTGGTTTTTTGTAACATTTTTAATAAAAGGTTATTTCATCTCCGTTTCAACAATACAGAGAGATTAAAGTAATCCAACTAAACAAAGAAAACTGAAGAAAAGTCTTTTCAAGATCTTCTGTAAATGTCATTCTACAAAAATGCCTATTCTAACTGAGGAAAAAGATAGGACACCCTCACATGTATTCCCTCTTAAATTGGCTCAGATCTCACACAGGTATATCACACCAGGTGCACATAATTAGTAGATCGTTACTCTGCATGTTGAATGAGGCTTGCCCTATTTAAACCTCAGACATTTAGTTTGGTGTGCTCCTGACTGTTGAAGTGAGAGTGAGCACCATGGTGAGAGCAAAAGAGCTGTCAGAGGACTTCAGAAAAAAGATTGTAGCAGCCTATGAGTCTGGGAAGGGATTTAAAAAGATCTCAAAAGATTTTGAAATCAGCCATTCCACTGTCCGGAAGATAGTCTACAAGTGGAGGGCTTTCAAAACAACTGCCAACATGCCCAGGACTGGTCGCCCCAGCAAGTTCACCCCAAGAGCAGACCGCAAGATGCTAAAAGAGGTCTCCAAAAACCCTAAAGTGTCATCTCGAGAACTACAGCAGGCTCTGGCTACTGTTGATGTAGAAGTACATGCCTCTACAATCAGAAAGAGACTGTACAAGTTTAACTTGCATGGGAGGTGTGCAAGGAGGAAACCTTTGCTTTCCAAGAGAAACATCGAGGCCAGACTGACACTTGCCAGAGATAAAGTTGACAAAGACCAGGACTTCTGGAATAATGTTCTTTGGACAGATGAGTCCAAAATTGAATTATTTGGACACAACAGCAGAGGACATGTTTGGCGTAAACCAAACACAGCATTCCAAGAAAAGAACCTCATACCAACTGTGAAGCATGGAGGTGGAGGTGTCATGGTTTGGGGCTGCTTTGCTGCAGCAGGACCTGGTCAGCTCACCATCATAGAATCCACGATGAATTCTACTGTGTATCAGAAGGTGCTTGAAGAACATGTGAGACCATCAGTTAGAAAATTAAAGCTGAAGCGGAACTGGACCATGCAACATGACAATGACCCAAAACATACTAGTAAATCAACCAAAGATTGTCTGAAAAAGAAGAAATGGAGAGTCCTGGAATGGCCAAGTCAAAGTCCAGATTTGAATCCCATTGAGATGCTGTGGGGTGACTTGAAAAGGGCTGTACGTGCAAGAAACCCCTTAAACATCTCACAGCTGAAAAAGTTCTGCATTGAGGAGTGGGGTAAAATTTCCTCAGACCGATGTCGAAGACTGGTAGATGGCTACAAGAACCGTCTCACTGCAGTAATTTCAGCCAAAGGAGGTAACACTTGCTATTAGGGGCAAGGGTGTCCTATCTTTTTCCTCAGTTAGAATAGGCATTTTTGTAGAATGACATTTACAGAAGATCTTGAAAAGACTTTTCTTCAGTTTTCTTTGTTTAGTTGGATTACTTTAATCTCTCTGTATTGTTGAAACGGAGATGAAATAACCTTTTATTAAAAATGTTACAAAAAACCACATGCTTTCAAAGGGTGTCCTAATTTTTTCACATGACTGTATAACACCAACCCATACAAACAACACCACACATAATATAGGGTAGTAAAGAGAAGGTAACACCGGGATGACATTGATGTGCCACTAGGTGGCCCTCACACTGAAAGATGACAAATCCAGACCAGGAGAATAACTCCAGCACACACCAAGACGGGAGTACAACTGACTCCTGGCTTCCAGTCACCAAGTAGCAACAACAAGCACCTAGTAGCAACAACATGTCATGTTGCAACTCACCAAGACCGTGACACTACCGTGACAAAACCATATGGCACATTCTGACAACTGTCATGTGCCCATGGAGCAGTTTACAACCACATATGAGGTGTTTCTGTAAAGTGCATAATCAGGGTAATTAATATTAAGGTTTATTTTGATATTAACCCTTGCTGTGTCACAAGAAAAAATGGTTAACAAAAAAATCTGCAAAAAAAACAAAACTTTGAAATTCTACCTTCATTCTCCTTTAATTCTTGCTGAACACCTCAAGGGTTAACAACGTTTGTAACATCATTTTGTAGAATGGCATTTTTAAATCATTTAAATAATTTGAGCGGTGTAGTTTCTAAGATGGGGTCATTTATTAATTGGTGCTTAAAAATTGTTTTTGGAAATTATCTTAACATTTTTTAAAATTGCTTCTACAATTCTAAGGCTTCTAACATCCTAAAAAATTAAATGACATTTAAAAAATGATGCCAACATAAAATAGATCAAAAGCCCAGACAGTGGCAAAAAGGAAGCTAAAATATAACTTTTAATGAATACAATTAAATATCTGGGTAATACCAGCTATCAAGAAAGACAAAACACATAAACGCAAAGTATTAGAATTCAGTATTGGAACTGCAGGGCGCCTGAAGTCCTATAGCACATAGAAACCCTGAACTGTAGTTTTCTAGTCTGACAGGGTCGAGCAGGACTATAAGTGACTGTGAAAGACGCTCAGTGCAGATAGGAAGGGAACAACTATCCCTAGAAACCCCTAAATCACGGGAGGGGGGCTAGAGTAACCCTACCTACACAGAGCACCCGCCCTGAAAGGGGCGACCTCGTCCAGATACCTGTCCATAGTCCGGACGGAATCCCTGATAAACCCTATAGGATAGTTCCCAACGTGTCACGTTTCATACAATACTCATCAGGAGAATTATTCCCAGGACTTGATAAGAATGGACAACAATTCCAAAAAGTGAAAATAATGTGGTCTTAGGAGAAAATCAAGGTAATGAAGGGAAGAATAAAAACAAGGCAAAAAATAATTAATAAATAGTAAAGACAGAGGCCTACCTAATGGTCATTGGACCAAGGAGAATGCCAGGGGATAACGGTTTCCACTAATGATCGTACGGAACTACCAAATGTGCTGATGCCACACAAAAGAAGAACCCACAGTCAGTGTGGGGAGTCTTGTCCGAGGGCACCAGTTGTAGGCGAGTGATGCTGGTTTTTAAAGTCTGCATCGCGCGCGCCGAATGCCCTAAGGTCCGCCTATGATGGTCATTGTGAGGAGGGAAGTTGATCAACCAAGCCACAATTTATCCATTGACGAGTCGCAATCAACTTCCCACCTCACAATAACTGGCCCCCAGGTGGTTAACCTTACCTCGGGACCTCTCAGTGCTTCAGAGACCCAGATCCTTTAACTTGGCCTCTCTTTTGTGCCTACACCACTGTTCAATAGTGATGGACGAACATCTGCCGGGACGGTTCGCAAACCCGATCGTGTGAACATGAGTCCCATTCATTTTAATGGCAGACGAACCTGAAAAACCTTCAGCTCATATTTGCAGCCAAGAAATAATCACTAGAAGTGCACAAATAGTCCCACAACATGGACAGTGACATACCAGATGTAGTATTCGAATTTGCGATCTCCATTCATAATATTTTTCAATGCGAAATACCGGCAATATAATTTTCACGTACGCGCATGCGCAAATGCACTATACAGTACCCAAATGCACTATAAAGAAAATATATTGGTATATAACACCCCGCTTCAATCAGTTTTTTTGGGGGGCGACTGGTATATCACACCAGTAGAAATTATTTGTTCCAATAACGTTTGTCTCTATACCTGCAAACAATTATTTGGTGAATGCTTTGCTAATATGAGCATACACATTTTAGCCTATGATGAAATAGCAATTTCAATGCTATGCGATTCCCAGCTGAGGAGTGCACAAATTCAAAATTTTTCTGCAGTTCCTAACAGCAAGTTGCAGAACTCTAAATCATAAGCAGCATGATAGATGCAAAAGAATTTAAGCCAGGCTGGAAGTCTAAGGCTTAGTCAATGCAGTAAGGCCTGTAACCAAAGTATTTTTGTTACATACCCTGAACTTCTCTCAGCTGCACACTTGTCAGGATAGCTGTATAAATGGCTAGGCCAAGCTGGAATAAAGGGGTCCATGACCTATGCCTTCTCCTCACAGATACACAATATGCTGTCAAGGAAACATGAGCTCAAAACAAGCTTAGCAATGCCCTCCTTACAGAAAATTTCAATACAAAAGGTATAAACTTGATCCAGCCACAGCAATACAAGCCAAGCCAAGAAATATTTTAATACACATTTTTTTAGCAAGTAAAGGCGAACCATGCAAAAACTGTGCAAAACAATACATTCTTATTCTATAAATACAAAAATATGTTAAGCAATATCAAACAGCACAAACCACCTGTCCACTAGTAGTATCCTACTGGGGGCACTACATGTGTGGGTACTTTAAAGTGTACCTGAGTCTTCAAAAAAGTGAGCGTAATGGCTGTGCTTCGTTGTACAATCATAACTGTAAAGGCATAGGTCTTTTTAGGCTTCCCTAATGTGTTTCTCAGCCAAGCGTCACCTGCACAACTAGATGCATTTCTCTCAGAAGCAGTTGGTTTCTCCCTTCTATGGAAGTCTGCCAGTATTATACTGCCAGTGACTTCTATTCCCTTATGTTCCACTATGTTTTTATCTAGGGACCTCACACAGCATATTAGAGGAGGGAGAACAAACAAACAAACAAACAGGCTGCTCATAAAAATAAAAGAGTCCAGCTCACCAAATATCCATCATGCAGCGGAAAAGCCAAGGCCAGCTCTATGTAGTAAGCTTCAAAGAAAAAGACTTCCAGCATGTAGTAGATTAGAAAATTGCATCCTCTTTAAAGGGAACCTGTCACCAGGATTTTGGGTATAGAGCTGAGGACATGGGTTGCTAGATCCCCACTAGCACATCCGCAATACCCAGTCCCCATAGCTCTCTGTGCTTTTATTGTGTAAAAAAACTGATTTGATACATATGCAAATTAACATAAAAGAGTCATATCTTACTTGTGTGACCAGAGAAGAGTCATATTTTCAAGCTATGACTCATCTCAGGTTAATTTGCATATGTATCAAATCGGTTTATTTACACAATAAAAGCACGCAGAGCTATGGGGACTGGGTATTATGGATGTGCTAGCGGCGATCTAGCAACCCATGACCTCAGCTCTATACCCAAAATCCAGGTGACAGGTTCCCTTTAATAAAAAAACTACATTGTGACTATAGTACAATGGACAAACGTCCCGACACCTCCCGTCAGATCGACATGTTTCAAACTGGTCGGTTCTTACTCATGATCTGATGACTGCCTGGATTCGAGCACCCTTGTAAAAATCCACCACCAATCAGAAGGGAGGTTCGTCCATTGTACTATAGTCACGAAGTCGTGATTGGAACAAAGAGGATGCAATTTTCTAATCTACTACGTGCTGGAAGTCTTTTTCTTTAAAACAGGCTGCTCCTCTGCTCTTAAAAAGCTGTGGAAAGGCAGTACTTCTATCAGGCTTAGGATCTCAGATAACTCTGACATTCCCCCATTTCCCATAAACCATCTTTTATGTCTCTGTTAATGGAGACAGATCTTGCCTAACAACAGGCATTGGACTGCAAATTTAGTGGAATTAAATCCCCAAGTTGCCATGACTTTACATCCAAAGGATAGGGGATAACTTATAGATCAGTGGGGGTCCTACTGCTGGGACCCCCGCGATCGCGAGAACAGAGACCTCTTACCCCTTGCAGCCCTCTTTGAAATGAATGGAGCAGTCGGTCACACATGTGCACATTTGCTCCATTTATTTATTTGGGAGTTCTGGAGAGTTCAGGAGTGCCAAGTACAGTGCTCAGCTATCTCTCTAATTCCTATAGAAATGAATGGAGTGGCAACTGGCCGCTCCATTAATTTCAGGGTGGCTGCAGGTAAAGTGCCCCTGTTCTCATGATCAGTGAGGGTCCCAGCAGTAGGACCCCCACCGATTTGATAGTTATCCCCTATCCTGTGGATAAAAGATAACTTGAAACAACCGGGATACCCCTTTAACATCTCAAATGCTATGGTAAATTGAGACTGTGACATCTGAGCAGTTATTTCCCAGGAGCATTGCACTCCCGGGGACCGAGCAGCACTGAGATCGAGGGAGCTGTTCAGTCGCTATGGCAACCTCAGGCCTTCTGAAGGCTCTGGGTTATATCATAACAAAGGTTTCTAGCAGGCCCGGCCTGTGGCATGGCTTGATAGGAACAGACTGATTCTCCCATAGACTGCAATGCAGAGCCACTTTCAGCATAGAGCAAACTGTGCTCCTGCAACAGACCCCTGGCAGTGCCACTGCTTTCCACTGTAACTGCCTCATACATAAATGTGCTTGTTCCTTTAAAATTGGCAGAGCTGGAGGTGTGTGAAAATCCTTATATATACATGCCTGATTCATTTTAACAAATGTCATGTTTTGTACACTTGCAGAGGACAATTTTGTCCACTTCAGTAGGACACCGCCAGTCTGCTGGTCGAGAAGTCCATGAAGTCAGGAAACAAGGTATGTGCCAGATAAAGGGCATAAACCAGATACAACTGAACCTGGCTGTTCATGCTGTGTGTATAAGTTTGCATCAGGTTGGCGTGGCATTTGAAATAACTGTTCTATCACGTTCACCAAGCTGAATTGGCTGCTGCGGTCTCCGTTGTCTCGTTATACCAGTATCACCAGCAGAGATGGTGAGAAGTCAATGATTCAGTGGGAAGCAGAGGGAGAGGTCTAATGGTCAGACATGCAGGCAGCAGTGAAAGCTGTGGCGAGCTGGGTACACAGTGTATCCTGATAATACAATTATTTTGCTTCACTTTTAGGAGAATGAAAACAATCCTCCATACTGCTTTTACAGCAGGGGTTAAAGGCATGGCTCTCCAGTAGTTATCACTTTGCTTGATGCTAATGCTACACTGATCAGCATGTAAGCAACCAAGTATTCATCTTGCCATGCTTGCCAGTGTGCCTGAGGACCCAAATGTTTCAGTCTCTGCCCCACACTGCAACAGTTGGTCATACCCACTAACATTCTCATCATCATCAAGTCTGCCTAAATGAGTCAGCCTCATTCCCTAGCTGTGCCTGTGAAAACTCCATCTGTACCACCAACGGCTTCTTGTTCTCCTCTACCTCAAAGTCGCAGCTTCTCATCCTTCTCCACTTCCTCTTGCATGCCACATCATCTATGCGGGTCCCCAACAGCCACAGGGTGGCGAGCACGATATGGAAGCTTTTCTTCCTCCATCATCACTTCTTGCATCAGTCGGAGCTTCTGCTCTAATATAAATATTGGGGGGATCACATAACTTATGCTGCTATTGTCCCCACTCACAAACCTGGCGGCCTCTTCAAATCGCCTGAGTATGCGACATGTGTCCCTGATTAAGACTGTATTTATAGCTGGTGCCGCCCTAGTCACCAAGTCTAAATACTTCCTATCAGGGCCAGGTTGAGGGGAATGGCAGACAGAGTGGCTTCTGTCTGTGGAACTACTTAAGCGAGGGGTGGGCACAGGGGCAGACTGGGAATTTAAAGAGGTCTCTTATTGTAAATTGGCAAAACTGACAGAAGTTGGGGCCAACAACACAAGTAGGTGGGATCTACTTAAGTGGTTGGGGCTAAAACACGTAGATGAGGCCAGAAATATCATAGACAGGCAGTATTTAGTACTACCATCTGGTATTTGGTTTAGAACCAAATGCCAAAGAACAGCACAGTATACAGTCCCAGCAGAACCAAATAACACAGCAAAGCACAATATAATGCCCCAGCAGAACCAAGTACAAAAGCACAGCACAATATACTGCTCCATCACTACAAAATACCACAGTACAACACAATATACTGGCCCAGCAGAACCTAATACCACAGTACAACACAATATACTGGCCCAGCAGAACTGAATACCACAGTACAGCACAATATACTGGCCCAGCAGAACTGAATACCACAGTACAGCACAATATACTGGCCTAGCAGAACCGAATACCACAGTACAACACAATATACTGGCCCAGCAGAACTGAATACCACAGTACAGCACAATATACTGGCCCAGCAGAACTGAATACCACAGTACAACACAATATACTGGCCCAGCAGAACTGAATACCACAGTACAGCACAATATACTGGCCCAGCAGAACTGAATACCACAGTACAGCACAATATACTGGCCTAGCAGAACCGAATACCACAGTACAACACAATATACTGGCCCAGCAGAACTGAATACCACAGTACAGCACAATACAGGGAGTGCAGAATTATTAGGCAAGTTGTATTTTTGAGGATTAATTTTATTTTTGAACAACAACCATGTTCTCAATGAACCCAAAATACTCATTAATATCAAAGCTGAATATTTTTAGTTTTTAGTTTGTTTTTAGTTTTAGCTATTTTAGGGGGATATCTGTGTGTGCAGGTGACTATTACTGTACATAATTATTAGGCAACTTAACAAAAAACAAATATATACCCATTTCAATTATTTATTTTTACCAGTGAAACCAATATAACATCTCAACATTCACAAATATACATTTCTGACATTCAAAAACAAAACAAAATCAAATCAGTGACCAATATAGCCACCTTTCTTTGCAAGGACACTCAAAAGCCTGCCATCCATGGATTCTGTCAGTGTTTTGATCTGTTCACCATCAACATTGCGTGCAGCAGCAACCACAGCCTCCCAGACACTGTTCAGAGAGGTGTACTGTTTTCCCTCCTTGTAAATCTCACATTTGATGATGGACCACAGGTTCTCAATGGGGTTCAGATCAGGTGAACAAGGAGGCCATGTCATTAGATTTTCTTCTTTTATACCCTTTCTTGCCAGCCACGTTGTGGAGTACTTGGACGCGTGTGATGGAGCATTGTCCTGCATGAAAATCATGTTTTTCTTACCTTGCAGACTTCTTCCTGTACCACTGCTTGAAGAAGGTGTCTTCCAGAAACTGGCAGTAGGACTGGGAGTTGAGCTTGACTCCATCCTCAACCCAAAAAGGCCCCACAAGCTCATCTTTGATGATACCAGCCCAAACCAGTACTCCACCTCCACCTTGCTGGCGTCTGAGTCGGACTGGAGCTCTCTGCCCTTTACCAATCCAGCCATCTGGCCCATCAAGACTCACTCTCATTTCATCAGTCCATAAAACCTTAGAAAAATCAGTCTTGAGATATTTCTTGGCCCAGTCTTGACATTTCAGCTTGTGTGTCTTGTTCAGTGGTGGTCGTCTTTCAGCCTTTCTTACCTTGGCCATGTCTCTGAGTATTGCACACCTTGTGCTTTTGGGCACTCCAGTGATGTTGCAGCTCTGAAATATGGCCAAACTGGTGGCAAGTGGCATCTTGGCAGCTGCACGCTTGACTTTTCTCAGTTAATGGGCAGTTATTTTGCGGATTGGTTTTTCCACACGCTTCTTGCGACCCTGTTGACTATTTTGAATGAAACGCTTGATTGTTCGATGATCACGCTTCAGAAGCTTTGCAATTTTAAGAGTGCTGCATCCCTCTGCAAGATATCTCACTATTTTTGACTTTTCTGAGCCTGTCAAGTCCTTCTTTTGACCCATTTTGCCAAAGGAAAGGAAGTTGCCTAATAATTATGCACACCTGATATAGGGTGTTGATGTCATTAGACCACACCCCTTCTCATTACAGAGATGCACATCACCTAATATGCTTAATTGGTAGTAGGCTTTCGAGCCTATACAGCTTGGAGTAAGACAACATGCATAAAGAGGATGATGTGGTCAAAATACTCATTTGCCTAATAATTCTGCACGTAGTGTATACTGGCCCAGCAGAACTGAATACCACAGTACAACACAATATACTGGCCCAGCAGAACTGAATACCACAGTACAACACAATATACTGGCCCAGCAGAACTGAATACCACAGTACAACACAATATACTGGCCCAGCAGAACTGAATACCACAGTACAACACAATATACTGGCCCAGCAGAACTGAATACCACAGTACAGCACAATATACTGGCCCAGCAGAACTGAATACCACAGTACAGCACAATATACTGGCCCAGCTACTGGCCCAGCAGAACTGAATACCATAATGCAATGTAATATATTGCCCCAGCTGAACTTGTTGTAGCACTGTGGTATTTGGTTCTGCTGGGGCAATATATTGTACTGCATTGTGGCATTTTGCTTTGCTGGGGCACTATATTGTAGTAATAATAATAATAATCTTTATTTATATAGCGCCAACATATTCTGCAGTGCTTTACAATTAGAAGGCTCGCGTAAATACACAATCATACATTACATAGCAACAAGTCAACAATTAAAACAAGAGGAATGATGGCCCTGCTCATGAGAGCTTACAATTAGTGATAAGCGAATCGATCTTGATTCGCTAAAAACTTCGTTTTAATGCAGCACAGAGACCTGTCTCCATACAGCATAAAAATGTATGGCTGGTACATCGGAACCATGTTTTAAAATGGTGTTAAAGGGGTTATCCCATCATAATGATCACTATTAAATCTGTTAATGATTTGACAGTGATCATTTATGTAAATATACTTGATTAACAAATTCCCACCGTTTAGGATAAAATTCATCCTCACTTACCTTATTGTTGTGACTCGGTCTCCCCTGGTTACGACCACCACTCTTCTACAAAATCCCGATGGTCGCGCTTGCGCAGAAGACTCCTTCTTTTCTCCCGGCCAGCCGCTTGCTGTCCTGAACGCGCTCGCTGCCGCGCATGCGCGACTGTGACTTCTTCCCGGCCAGAATAGTACAGAGCTGCGAACGCGCACGCCGGCTCTGTACTATACTGGCCAGAAATAAGTCACCATGGTGCATGCGCGGCGGCGTGCGCGTTCAGTCCAGTGCGCGGCCCGGCCGGGAGAAGACTTCAATCAAGATGAAGCCCACCCCCAGCCAGAATCCAGGAAGTGAACGCGCGGTGGCAGCAGGTAAGTATAAAAAGGCAAAGTGGGATAACCCCTTTAAAGTTAAAAAATTCCAAAGTAATTCACCGAAGTCTCACGAAACTTTGGTGATGACTAATTTCCCTCACCGAAGCCCATACATTTAAATGCTGTATGGAGACAAATTACTGTACAGAATTCAAAACAAGTTTTGAGCAAATCGACTTTGGATCTTGGATCCGAAGGTCAATTCGCTCAACACTACTTACAATCTATGTGCAACTGTCACGTCCACACACACACAGGGGGGAGGATAGTGACCACTGCGCTCAACCCTCACCCCTGGCCCTGCCTACTTGCCACACGAGTCCTGACGACAGGGGACAACTGGACGGCAGTCCCTAACTTAGTATACGTGCGGGAAGGACAAATAAGTAACGGATAGTGAACAGACTGGGTCAAAACCAAGAGAGCAATGCAGTACACAGGGACAAGCAAAGAATGGTAAGGAGAAGCCGGGGTCAAATACCAGGAGAGTAGAAAAGCACAACAGGAGTCCGCAAAGAATAGTCAGGTGGAAGCCGAGGTTAAAATACCAGGAGAGATGCGCAGTACAGGAGGAGCAGGCAAAGGATCGTCAGGGAACAGGATCTAGTAAGTATGCAGGCATCCAACAAATCGCCAGGAACCTAAATTAACAGGCAACCTGTGGCCAGCAGGCTGCCTGTTAAATACTAGTTAGCTGGGGTCATGTGACGTGGCCAGCGTCACATGACCCGGGCCAGGAATTACAGCTGAGCACCGAGTGCCCAGCTCGGTGCTCAGACCTCGTCTGGTTGGTGGGGGAACTGGGGACGCCGGCCCCGCCGAGGAGACATGCGCGGCCGGTCCGTCCCGCCCCCTATCACCAAGGAGACGAGGGCGCTATGCGCGTCCTTGCTTCTGAACAGAAATGGGACGCCGGCGGCGCTGAGGAGAGCGAGCGCCCCGGCGTCTCGTGACACTATGAGGAGGTAAGGAAGACACAAAAAGTAACAAGTGCTTGCTTTGTGCAATAGGCCAGTCACCTTGACAAAATAGGGGAGTATATACACAGTAGAAAGCTGCATGAGCCAATCTCCAGTCAATATTTGCAATTTTACAATATCTGCAGCAAAAATATATGCTGCCGGTAAAACTGAAAAATTTATTGTATACTTATTAACTAGAGATGAGTGAAGTTTTAAAACAAATTTGATTCGGCAGGTTCACCAAAGTTCAACAAGAAATTTGATTTGTTACAAATTTATTTGTCACGAATCGCTATAAATCAGTTATGCCCAGGCCAATCTGTGGGCTGTAATATTGATATATAGTAACTCTACAGCTAACAGAACGGATTAACTATGAATATTGGTGCACTGCACAATTATGTACAGGACAAAAAATTAGACCTACCTGTAATACTGACGCCACAGTAACTCTACAGCTAACAGAATGGATTACCTATAACTCTTGCACTGCACAGTTACAGTATATACAAGGCGATAATTTGCAGCAGAGTCTGTAGTTCAGCAGTCTCCTTCATTCTCCCTTCACTCTCCCTGCACTCTCCCTTTCTAATATTGTCCTACACTCTCTGTTAACAGGTTTCAGCAACACTGTCCCTAGTGCATGGGAGTCTTGTCATGTCTCTCCCTATAATCAGCTCACAGGAAAATGGCGGCAACCGTGTGGGAAAAGGGTTTTATAGAGCTCTGCCTAGCTGTAACATCACGTGGGGATTGCTACTTTAAGATCGTCTGGTTGCACGACGTTATGGATGATCTTGCATTCTCTGGCTTGTCTCCTCTACACTTAATTTCTACCACGTACAGCCACCATTTTAAACTGATTAGTTACTACGAAGCACAAGTGTAGTACCCCAGAGCTGGCACTACCATTTCTTCACCCTGCTACTGTCTCTAATGGCTAACCAAGAATGTCATCTGTGCATTTATTTCCAGGTCCTTTGCTATTGTGCTTTAATAGCATGGCTATGTAACTTCTGTATTGCTATTATATGTAATGTGCTTGGTTCACCAGCAGGTGGCAGTGTATATGGCAGAGACAGTTCTTCAGCTGGAAGTGGAACTTACCATTTCATTTTCGCCCTTTTGGGCAGAAGTGGGCTAGTCCTGTTTCCTACCAAGGGAGGAGTTGTAGGAAGCTACAGTGAGTGGAGTCTAGTGTTGGAAGCAGAAAAGTCAAGATGGCGCCATGAGGGGAATGTCCTCAGCAGGAGTCCCTAAAGGGAAGCAGTTCATAGAGCACCATGACTTCTTACAGATACAGACAGAGTATCACGAAGGGGTCAACAGCTAAAGACACCCTACTCAAATGGTCCAAAACAGTTATAAAGTCCAGCTACCAGACTGAGGCCTGTGTTTAGCGCAGCAGAGACAGAAAGCAATGTATCCAAGTTTGCCTACTAGTTTACCCTAAAACCTGCAGGAGCCAAGAGAGAGACCAAATATTGTCTGGATGCCAGTTTTTTCAAGTAAAGGTGTTGAACTTTTACCAAGCCTGAACTCTTACTCCACCAACTATCACTCTCCCCTTTATTGCTGCGCAGCCTAAACCTGGGGAGCGATGGTATCGAGGTAGGAGCCCAGTGACACACACAAAACTAATAAGGCCGCATCACCACTTGGCATTTCTTAAAACCTGGGACACGATCGGCCCTGGGGGAAGGGGGGTTGCGGGGCATTGCACAAGGAAATTTATTCAGATTTATCTAGAATTGAAGCTTGCCTAAACTTCGGACAGAATTCCACTTCGGATGCTGTGGCCAAAATTTACGATGATGCAGTAAAATATGCTTATAGTACACATTAACTGTAGAAGCTT
Source organism: Bufo gargarizans (assembly GCF_014858855.1). Taxonomy (NCBI): domain Eukaryota; kingdom Metazoa; phylum Chordata; class Amphibia; order Anura; family Bufonidae; genus Bufo; species Bufo gargarizans. The sequence goes on along the minus strand of NC_058080.1, from coordinate 405,436,412 downwards.
TGGCAAAATATATATGTTGCATAGTATAGGTTACAATGTGCAAAAATCAAGTTCTTATATAGCATACATAATTGGACATAGTGATTACATGATTAAATCTCAATATAACTAAAACCAGTGTTAAAATACATAATTCCAAAGTGATTTCATAAGCGTGTACATGATTCTTTATCGAAAATTCCAAAACAATAATATATAAAGTGCAATGTGCTAATATTCCATGTGTAAATACATATAATACAATCCATATCCTAAAATATCCTTAATTAACAAGCATCTCATCACAGGTGTACATGATTGTGTAATTAAAATCCAATAACTTATTATAAGAGTTTCACATGTAGCTCGAGACGGCAGGACCTGATCGGCGTTGTGTAAAACATACTGAGCAGGCGTCGGGTGCTTCTCTTCCTGCGAGACTAACATTGCACATAGAGGACATCTGATACCACAACCAAGATGGCGACCCAGCAATGAAAAAATTACTGCGCATGCTCTAGCCCATAAAGAGGTGGATGCGTTTCTCAAATCACATGATCGCGGCACATGACCGCCACTCAAACCATAACAATTCACTCTATACTGTTAACCTCATAAAGGAATACTGTCTGGAATCACAAATCGGGCTAATAGCAAATCGCCATCAGCCCGATTTGTAATTCCAGCCAGTATTCCTCTAGCTCTTTTTTGCTATATTCAGCAAGACCTTGGTCCTTGGTCTTTTGAAGGTATTGCGCCACTAATTTGTTTGTGTGCTGCTCTTTGACTTTTTTGTTTTGTTTATATATATCTATATATATATATATATTATAGCTTAACAGCTCAAGGCTTGTAACACAAGTAATAAACTAACCTACCCTATCCCTAGTGCCCAAATTTGTCTTCTAAGTAATTTAATCTTCCTAACTAGATACATCTTCCCAATCCCTAGCGCTGTCCCTGTAAGACCCTAAACTCTAATTGCTGGGTCCGTGACAGACACATTTTATCATGTCAGTGTTGGAGCTCAGAATGGTATCTCTGCTTGGGACCTTATGTAGAACCTAATAGACAAATCAGTATTGTCCCTCCTGATGGCTGTGAACTAACTGCAAAGCATTATGAGCAAGCCTGTCAGCCAGGGACCCGCGCAGGGTCATGTGATCCTCCGTTTTTATCTTTCCTGCTCTGTTTCCCTCACTAGTATGCTGAATTTAATGTGTAAAATGGCAGACACAATTTTGGACGATTCATCCAAATCGAATTGCTAAAATTTAAAGGCTATGTACACCTTTGGAGGCAAATTTTTTATTATTGCATTGTACTTATTTTGAGCTAAAAATCATTTTTTCAATTGGTCTTTATTAACCGACCTGTACAGAGCTGACATCCTCTACTAGCTGCCTGTGGATTTTTTGTCTAAGGAGCAGACGGACTCCTTATTAGAGATGGCCTTGCGGTTTGCCCACGGGTCGTTTCGCGGCGAACTTTGCTAGTTCGCGATTCGCCGAACATATGTAGATGTCTGCCGGCACCATATTTTTCTACATTGAGAAGAACTTTGACCCATGACACATCCATCAGGTGGTACAGGACAGCCAATTGAGACGTTTCAGCACATGAACATACCCCTACCTTATAAATAAACCTGATCTGGCCACCATTTTACATTCAGTCTTTTGCTAGTGTAGGGAGAGGTTGCTGTGTGGAGGAGAGACAGACTGTTAGGGACCAAACACTAGCTAATAGGGCTACAAAAGTCCTTTTAAGGACTGGTATAGGTGTGTTATCGATAGGTGTGACTTACTGAGGGGTGTGATATACTTATAATATACTTTCTAACATAGAAAGTATATTATAGTGCATTTGTATTGTGCGGCAGTTGTGTGCGGTTCTGCTGCGATACTGCAGGCATACAGAGGGACAAGCGTTATTGGAACAAATCATTTCTGCTGGTGTGATATACCAGTTGCCCCCCAAAAAAACTGATTGAAGCAGGGGTGTTATATACCAATTATATACTTTCTATATAGTGCAGTTAGGTAGTGCAGCATTTGTTTGTGGTTCTGCTGTGTTACCGCAGCTTCATATATTGACAAACGCTATTGGAACAAATAATTTCAACTGGTGTGATATATCAGTTGCCCCACAAAAAAAGTGATAGAAGCAGGGATGTTATATACCAATAATATACTTTCTATAAAGTGCACTTGGGTAGTGCTGCATTTGTTTGCGGTTTTGCTGTGTTACAGCAGCTACAGATAGTGACAAACACTATTGGAACAAATCATTTCTACTGGTGTGTTTCACCAGTTATCGCCCCCCCCAAAAAATGTATTGAAGCAGGGGTGTTATATACCAGTAATATACTTTCTATATAGTGCATTTAGGTATGGCAGCATTTGTTTGCGGTTTTGCTGCATTACTTCAGCTACAGATAGTGACAAACGACTTTGGAACAACGTACTCCCGTGGCCTAAAATAAAAATGTTCTAGGCTCCAACAGGACATATTTCAGAGAATTTCCCTTTAAGACGCATAAAAATGTCCCCTGATTAAGATACATATTTTTGTGGGATTTTTTGTCATTGATCCCCCCTTTAGTATGTCAACGTCCATGTTGTGGGACTATTTGTACACTTCTACTAAGTATTTGGTGGCTGCAAATATGAGCTGAAGGCTTTTCAGATTCGCCTGCCATTAAAGTGAATGGGGCCCGCGGCCAACTTGTGGTTTGCGAACATTTGATCGCGTTCGCGAACCGTCTTGGCCGATGTTCGTCTATCACTACTCCTTATCTCTGCTCTCTAACATTATAAATACTCATTTTAGCTCAGTTCTTACTGATAATAATGTGGCTTAAATAAGTGTTTATGACCTCTTAGTAGTTTAGAAATAAGAGTTATTAGATTACGGCACAAAGTGAAAGTGAAAGACCAGTCACACAGTTAGAAAAACAGTTATGAAATAATGGCTCAATATTTTTTTATTAAAGGCCAATTGAAAATATGATAGGTTAAATGCAATCATAAAAAATTGCCTCCAAAGGTGTACATAACCTTTTAAAGGCTTAGTAAGTAATTTTTTTCGCTCATGTCTACCTTGCTTGTAGTTCCTTGGTTGTAGTCTAGATAAGTATTCTAATATGGTTTCAGCTGGAAAGAACTGCTAATGTACCCTCAAGCTCTTTTCAAGTATTGTTCATATTTTTATGAGCTCCTTCTTTCTCAGGTTTCCTGGGGAGTTTGTTCTGTGTAATCATAAGTTATTGTTGTCTTATTCATTTCATATTTCATGAAATGACTCTGCTAGAGTTCCTTTAATATTCCTATCCCCTAAGCTTTGCTACCAGATGGTGTTTTCACATAGAGCAAGAAAATAAATATGCTTTCCCACACTCCTGTTGTTATATAACATATGCAGCACATTCCTCCAATGACATATTGCAACACATTCATTTGGTTTATCAATCAATAGGTTGAGGTCAAGTCAGTATGCTGTTATAACTGAATTTAAAACTACTGGCTCTCCAGCAATCATATCATAAATTTAGAAATATCTCTAAAAATATATATTTAGTTATCAGTGGAAAAGAGGAATTTAGGAAAAGGGAAATAGAGCTTAATGGAGGGTGGTAGGCACTTGACCAACAGCTCAGTGCCAGACAATAGAATATAAAACGAATCAGTCCCTTTTATAGTTGGCCTGTCTCTGTATAGGTTAGGCTAGTTTCAGACTAGCGGCAGGGGAGTCCGGCAGGCTGTTCCGGCGGGTAAACAGCCTGCCGGATCCGTCCTGCCGCTAGTTCACGTGTGCCCCCGGACTGCCGCTCCGTCCCTGATTTACTATAATGGGGTCGGGGGCAGAGTTCCGGCCGCAGCACGACAGCGCACGGCGCGAGGCAGGCAGACTAATGAGGTACAGTCTATGAGGGACAGTATCAAAAGCCTTTGCAAACTCCAGAAACACTACATTCACAGCCGCCCCTCTGTCCAGGCTACTACTCACCTCCGCATAAAAATAAATCAGGTTCGTCTGACAACTTCTGTCCTTGGTAAACCCATGTTGTTTATCACTTATAATATTATTTACAGTCACATATTCCTGTATATAGTCCATTAAGGGTCGTTCAAACATTTTTTCCCACAACAGAAATTCAACTAACTTGGCACTATACCAGTACCTACAGAATCTTTAAAAATGATAAACCGGGTCACATCAATGATTGAACTGAGCTCTTTAAGAACTCTTGGGTGTAATCCATCTGGACCCGGAGCCTTGTTCACATTTACCTTATTTAACTTAAATTGGACCATATCTACAATTGAGTATATTACTGGATGCACTAACAGCCCCAGCACCACAGATATCAGCTCCTTTCTCTTCTTTTGTATATACAGAGCTAAAAAAAACACTTAGTAACTCTGTCGCTGACCTTTGCCTGTATTCCGGTGCCGGTTCACTTTGTAACCAATGCCGTTTTTCGCGCGGGCAGGAAAGACGGCATTGGTTACAAAGTGAACCGGCACCGGAATACAGGCAAAGGTCAGCATACGGTGCAAGCCGGCGTGGTACAGACAGGCGGTGGGAATGCTAAACCGTAAGTGTCAATAGCTACACTGAGAACGCAGCGTCCTAGAAAAGACGGCATATATGTACGAAACCCCAGTAAGACTTTCACTTTATGCTGTACAGTTCACAATTTATACCTGTGAGACCAGCAATAGAGCTCTGTACAGTGGAACTCTGTGAAGCGGGACGCCGCTCATATAGGTAGTGTAGCGGGACGCCGCTCACTTGCTACAGGACATTATTTTATTGCATACTATATTACAATCATCGCTCTGAGTGACTGCATGGGAACTTTAGAGTGAGTTTGGCATGGGCTATTCTTTTATGTACAGCGGCATATGAAGTGAGAGACTGTGCGCTATTCATAATTGGAAGTGCTCTTTTAATCCCTTTCTTTTACTCCATGCTTTCCCAAAGCATTAACCATTATATTTTTTCTGTTCACATAGCCATATGGGGGTTTGTTTTTGTGGGACAAGTTGCACTTTCTAATGGCACTATTTTATATTGCATAAGATGAATAGGAAGCTGGAAAAAAATCTGAATGGAGTAGAATTGGAAAACAAACACAATCCTGCTAGTTTTATGGGTTCTGTTTTTTGCATATTTCCACACAAATTAACTGATAAAACACTGATTTAGGGCTCGTTCACACGAACGTGTGAAGCCCGTTGCTGAATATTGCTATATACGGGCACGGTTCCATGGCCATTCCGCCTCAGGGATGCGGACCTATTCATCTCAATGGGTTCGCAAATCCGGAGATGCGGAATGGTGCGGAACGGAAGAACGGAACAGTACGGAAGCACTACAGAGTGCTTTCTGGGGTTCCATTCCGTGCTTCCGCCACCGCAAAAAGATAGAACTTGCTCTATCTTTTTGCGAAACGGAAGGGATTTGGACCCATTCAAGTGAATGGGTCTACGATCCCTATGCGCCTGCCCCACGGACGATGCCCATGCATTGCGGACCACAATTTTCTGTCCACAGCATGGCCACGGGCTTCACACGTTCGTGTGAACGAACCCTTACACAGTAGAAAAACTACTTTGGCAATATTCAAAATAAACCTGAAATACTGTCAGTACCAAAATGTTAACTAGAGATAAGCGATTCGAATCCCACGAAGTGGAATTTGATCTGAATTTTTAGGATAATTTCGATTCACACCTCGAAGCCGAATTTCCTTGTGCTTCGTGTAAGCAAATCGATTTAATCTAAAATAGTGTAAAAAAACAAAAAAAATGATACTCACCTCCTTCATTTGCTCGCGACGGGCCACCAGCCGCCATCTTGCTTGATGATCTCGGCCGAAATCCCATGCATGATGATGTATGACATCACCACGTCAGCCGGCGTGATGACGTAATCTCACACCGCGCAAGATTTCACGCCAAATCTTCAAACAAGATGGCGACCAAACAAAATGGAGGAGGAAAGTTTAATAAATGAAAAAATTATGTTAATTTTTCACTTGTAGGAAGGAACAAGGGGCCGTCATTGATGGTCGGTATGTGTCACCAAGGTTCCTGGCCTCGGTGAGGTAAAAGCTGTTTTTTCTCAAGTGTCATTATTGCAGATTACAGTCTGACACTCCAGCTGTTTAGTATGGCTGCAAAGATGATCCGGGACGGCTTTTACTGGGAGTAGTCAAAAGTGCTGGCTGGGTGGCTACTCCCCACGCTCCAGGACGGGTCTTGGCAGGCTTATAAAGCAGTTAGAACTACCAGGTGGTGTGGATCTACCTCCATCTGACAGTGAAGCTGTGGAGTCCTTTGTGCTGAAAGCTGAAGACTGCAAACAGGTATGCAGGCCGCCTGGAAACCTGCTAGTGAACTTTTCTGTGGCTGATCATTCAGCCGGGTGTGAACTGACACCTAGTCACAAGGTTGATATAGGACATACACTGCAGCAGCGAGAGGTTAACAAGCAGCAGCAGGAAGCTGCTATTACAGCATGTGATGGCATTACAAGCGGCAGGAGCGTCCCATAACATCCACGATGCCCGGAAAGCTGTCCGTGCGGCGATCCCAAAGATGACCCCCTCGGACGAAGTCGAGACCTATTTGGTGGTATTCGAAAAGGTGACCGTGAGGGAGAAGTTACCCGAATGGGCTAAGGTCGTCGCTCCGTTCCTGGTGTCTGGACCCCAGCAGGTGTTTTTCGACTTACCAGATGACCAAGCAGCCAACTACCCGACCGTAAAAGGTGAGATTCTGGCAAGACTGAGGGTGAATGTATTAGTCAGGGCCCAGCAGGTGCATCAGTGGGAATTTAACCTGCCTGAACCCGCAAGACCGCAGTATTATGATCTGCTACACTGGTTGCAAAAATGGCTGAAGCCTGACATGCTGAGTCCCACTGCTATGCTGGACCGTCTTTTGGCGGATTTAATCTGGAGGGCTTTGTCGTACCCTCTACAGCACTAGATCGGCCAGGTGTCTCCTGGTAATGCCCTAGAGATGGTCGTCCTGGTGGAGCGCTATGAGGCCACCAGAAACCTACAGGGGAATTCTTTTGGGAGGGGGCCAGTTAAACCCCAGAAATCTCCACCCTTGACCCAGCAGCTAGTGCCAGCAAAACCGCTCGGGATATACTCCCTACAGACCCAGCTCCGATGGTCTGTTGGCGGTGTTAAGAGCCTGGTCACATAAGTGCCGACTGTCCCCATCGGGGGAACCCATGGACACTAACTATGGCTACCGCCCCTTAATGTATGCCAGGAGGCTGTGTGCAACCGGTACCCCCGAGACAATAGACAATAGTCACCTGTGCCAGGTGCAAGTGGGAGATACCCTGGCAATGGCACTGCTGGACTCAGGGAGCCTGGTGTCCCTGGTAAGAGCTGCCCTGGTGTGGCCTGCCGGGTATACAGGCCGAAAAGTTAGCATTGTGTGCATCAATAGAGACTTAAAGGACTATCCCACCGCACTGGTGTCGCTATCCACGGTGGCCGGCAGGTGGACTCATGAGGTGGCCATCGCCACAAAGTTACATTATGAACTAATAATTGGGAGAGTCTTCCCCGGTTTCCCGTCACTGTGGCCTGAGGCTAGAGTCACCGATACCCATGGGGCAGGAGTAACCCCAATGGAATTGCCTTTCTCAGGGGGGAAACCGGAACCCTGGGAACCTGAGACAAAAGGGCCAGCAATAGGGGGGGCCGCCACTGCGGTGGAAGGGGGTGAGCCAAACCCACTGAATGTAATGATGGGAGACGTGGAGGATTGTCCGCCAGGTCCGGAGTTGTTAGACCTCAACATCTCCGGAGACAATTTTGGTACAGCACAGCACCAGGACCCGACTCTATCTTGAGCCTTGGAAAATGTAGTAGTAGTTGAGGGTGAGCCGCAGCAATCGGGGTCCGAGTCTGTGTTCCCCCGTTTTGTGGTTAAACAGGAGATGCTGTACTGGGTAAATCAACTACGGGGTGAGCATATTGAACAGTTGGTGGTGCCCACCAACATGTTCTTGGGGGATACCTGGGCCGGCAGAAACCGCAGGACCGGATTCTACAGCGGTTTTACTGGCACAGTGTGTTCAGAGAGGTGGAAGAGTATTGCAAGTCTTGCCCAACCTGCCAGATAACCAGCCCCCAGCCCCATTTCCGTAGTCCCCTGGTCCCTCTCCCGATTATTGAGGTTTCGGTAGAGCGGATCGCAATGGATCTCATAGGCCCAGTACCGAAGTCCTGGACTATTCCACTCGGTACCCAGACGCTGTGACATACCTCCGCCAAACTCATAGCCAAAGAGTTAGTGGAGATGTTTTCCTGAATGGGCCTACCTAAAGAGATTCTGACCGACCAGGGGACCCCTTTTATGTCAAAAGTCATGAAGGGACTCAGTAAACTACTATAGATCAAACAGTTGCGGACGTCTGTCTATAACCTGCAAACGGATGGCCTGGTTAGCGAAGTTTAATCAAACCTTGAAAAACATGCTAAAGCGGGTGGTGTCGAACGATGGGAGGGATTGGGATCGCCTACTGCCCTATCTCATGCTCGAAGTGTGAGAGGTGCCCCAAGCCTCTACTGGGTTCTCGCCCTTCGAACTGCAGTATGGCCGACATCCACGTGGTTTGTTGGACATAGCGAAAGAGGCGTGGGAACAACAACCCACACCGCATAAAAGTGTGATTGAGTATGTCACTCGGATGCAAGAGCGGATGGAGACAGTATTGCCGCTGGTTAAGGAACATATGGAGGCAGCCCAGCGAGCCCAGAGTAGGGTCTATAATCGCCAGGCTCGGGTTCGGAAATTAAACCCGGGAGATCTGGTTTTGGTTTTGGTTCTGGTGCCGATGGTGGACAGTAAGTTCCTGGCTAGGTGGCAGGGTCCCTAAGAAATGCTTCGAAAAAGTTGGGGAGGTAACCTACAGGGTACTATAGCCCTGGCGGAGAAAGCTAAAGCAGGTGTACCACGTAAACCTACTGAAACCATGGAAAGATAGGGAGACCAGTACGGACAACAGCCCCTGGCCGGGTTTTCTAGGTGTAGAGTTTCCAGTCCCACGGTCTGATACGAGGGAAGCAGTTGCCACAGTAAAGATTGCTGAAAACCTTTCCTCTAAACAGACTCAGGAGGCCAGGGAGTTTGTCAGCAGGAACACAGATGTGTTTTCGGACCTCCCTGGACGCACTTCTATCATCCGACATAACATTGTCACTGAGCCTCAGGCCAGAATCTGGTTGAAAGCATACTGAGTACCTGAGTTGCGGCGACAAGCCATCTCGGAAGAAGTGCAGCTGATGTTACAGCTCAGCTAGGTGTAATCAAGGAGTCAAAAAGTGAATGGTCCAGTCCGATAGTCTTAATACCCAAGCTGGAAGGGACATTACAATTCTGTAGCGACGTCCGCAAACTTAATGAGGTTTCCAAATTTGACGCATATCCCATGCCCCGAGTGGATGAGCTTATTGAGAAGTTAGGCCAAAAACTGTATTTTTCAGTTTTGGACCTCACCAAAGGGTACTGGCAGGTACCCTTGACGGAGGCTGCCAAGGAGAAAACGGCTTTCATCACAACAGAGGGGCTGTATCAGTACAAGGTATTACCCTTTGGTCTACATGGCGCTCCCACCACGTTTAAAAGGCTAATGCACATTGTACTCCGTCCACATCTTCGGTACGCTTCGGCGTACCTGAACGATATCATTATCCACAGTACCGACTGGGAAAGTCACCTACCTAAAGTACAGGCTGCAGTGGACTCCCTTAGGAAGGCTGGCTTAACCGCTAACCCACAAAAGTGCGCAATAGGGTTAGAAGAGACCAAGTACCTGAGGTATGTAATTGGGATCGGAGTTATCAAACCTAAGGTGAACAAAATTGAGGCAATTCTGAATTGGCCCCGACCTCTCACTACTCGCCAAGTAAAGTAATTCCTGGGAATGGTGGGATACTATAGGAGGTTTGTCCCCCACTTTGCCACAGTAGCTGCACCATTGACAGGCCTTTTGAAGGGGACTCAAGTCAGTGACGGTACACTGGAATGAGCAGGCGGAAGAGGCTTTCTCCGCTTTAAAATCAGCCCTGTGTGGGTCCCCGTTTTTTGGTGATGCCCGACTTCAAAAGGGAGTTTATAGTACAGACCGATGCCTCCGAAGTAGGTCTCGGTACTGTACTGTCTCAGGAAGTCAACGGGGATGAGCATCCCGTTGTCTTCCTCAGCCGGAAGCTTACCCCAGCCGAGACCAGGTATAGTATAGTGGAGAGAGTGCCTGGCTATCAAGTGGGCACTCGAGTCTCTCCGCTATTAATTGTTGGGGAGAAAGTTTAGTCTGGTGACCGACCACTCCCCTCTCAATTTGATGAGCTTGGCCAAGGACAGAAATGCCCAGGTCACTGTTTTTTCACTCAGATGCCGCGATCATGTATGAACGTGGCATCTGAGGGGTACAATGACGGAGGGCGGTGCTATCACAGCTCCCTGTCATTGCACCCACTACTTTTTTTTTATAATTCAGTGAATCAGCCGAATCAAACTTTTCAAAAATTTGATCATTTCTAATTAAAACTAGTAACATAAAATAAACATGAGGCTGTCAGCATATATTCTTAGTAAATGACCTAATTTATTTAAATTATAATGATCTATTCAGCTATAATCGCAAATAGCTTTGTAGAATAATTAAAGCAAACATTGTTCTCTGCACACCGAGGATAGGAATTATTTGTATTTTTTTGATGAATGAATTACATGCTGGTAATTAATACTGTCCATGGAGATGACTATCATTTACTGATTTCCCAGTTACTGATTTCCATAGTCTATACCCTGTTGTTAAGGTCTTTGAAAGGGGTACTTTTTTTTAACTCAATATTTGTAGATATTTTTAATCATTTTGCTTCTTGTTATTGTACTTCTGTAGCAGTAAACTAGGCCTCTCTACTCTGGCTTTGGTAACATTATTCCTACAAAGTCAACAATTAGTTTATGGTGGTACCTTAATATTATAGTTCCACAGAATTTTTATGAAAAAGCATGTTTTTTATGAAGATTATTCTGTTTGTTTCATTTCTTCTCTAAGGCATAATGTACATGGCAAAGCAACATATGCAGAGGATGGATTGAGGCACACAGAGGCCCTGTGATTCCATACCAGGCAATAATAGGCACTAAGTGAGCCACCATATGATATGTGTACCCAGTATTAGACTGATGGGCCTAGGGCCCATCAGTAAAATTCCTTCTGGTGGTGCGCTATAAAGCTATAAGCAAATATTATCTGCTTGCACATGCCTGATTATGGGGGTCCATGTAGTGACTTTGAGAAGGCAGGTCCCTGATGAAAGATGATACTGGCTTTCCTACCTATGTACCTAAAAGTCATCTTAGCCACCTGATTCTTCTATAATAATAAACTGAGGAGTTTGTTAAAAAAAATTCACCCAATTTTTTATATGAACATAAGCTGGTTAAGATGCTGTATGCTGGTCGGGGGCGAAGCTAGCCATACACAGTGATGGACACTTGAAGCAGGAGCTCCTCACCATTGTACCAGACCTAACAGTTTTGCAAGCATTGCAACCATCTCTACCATGAGCAAACCAAACAGGGAGAAGGGTAAGGATCTTGGCCATACCCCAAGACCTAAAAAGTCACAAGGTGACCTGGAGAAATACCTTAATAAGAAGTTGCCTTCTCTGTCGGGTAGAGGGAGGATGCCGGCTACTGATTCACTCACTGTATTTTTTGATGACGGCAGCTCCTGCATTACCCGTGCTTTTCTCAAACAGTCCCTAAAACAAGCCCTCTCACTGGTTATGAAAGAACTAGCCGACATTAAGACAGAAATGAAACAAATGGACCATAGAGTGGCGTCGCTTGCAAAATCACAAACCTTCATTACTGGCCATAGCCTGACGGTGCAGTCCTTTCTACAATCCCTCTGAACACAACTCAATAACGCATATGTCAATGTGGAAGATCAGGAAAATCAAGAGTGCCCAAAAATATATAATGATAATGGGGCATAACTGAAATGGTCCCCTTTGAAGACCTCTCAGATATGGTACGATAGATCTTTGCTTCCCTGGTAGGCCCTGAAGGAGCAGTTAAACGTGCTAATAGGGCCTTTAGGCCCAAACCTCCCCTAGGAGAACCGCCTCAAGATACCATCTGTGCCATTTTGAACTTTCTAGATACTGCTGCAGTTCTCAAAGCGGCAAGAGATAGGGATGAGACTCTATTTGATAATCACAAAATCCTGCTCTTTAAAGACCTTGCTGCAATCACCCTAGCCAAACGCAGAGCCCTACATCCCCTAAAAGATAGCCTGAGGGCCAAAAAGCTGTCCATGACTCATTTGGTCTCAGCACCGCCATTAATGATCGACAAATAGTAGTGCATCAGCCAGAAAATCGGACCAAAATATGGAACGCTTTTGAGATAACCCCAATTGACATCCCTCCTGTGGCTGCCCTGGAAGACCTACCTCGTCTACCATGCCTTGCAAGCTGGCAACTCTCCAACAGGTTTAAAATCACTGAAAAGGAGGATGGCATCCGCGGACTGAACTGTCACACTTGCCCCCTGACAAGGGCTTTAGGTCTGCTTACAACACTTGAGCTTCACAGCCAGCCTTTATTGATAGCTTTCCTAGTAGGACTACTTCAGGTCCTTGGCTTCTCCTAAAGACTGATTTATCTTAGCTATTTTATTTCTGATCTTCTATCTGTTTCTCTATGTTTTTTTATTTTATTTGTTTAATGGGTTCTTGACGCAGCCCGGGAGGTAGCTGTGTTGGGCTTCTTTACAGAACTCCAGAGGCGGCGGTGATTCTCCATTGCCGCATCAGTTTATTATGGTCACACTTCTTTGCCTTCACTTCCATCTATCATATCGCACTTATGTGGTACACTGGTGTAGTGCCTCCGACTTACCTACAACTTTTGATTTGTTCATAGTCATACGCCACAGGCTCCCCTCCCCCTTCCTTATGCACTCTGGTACCTTGTTCTCAGCTTATGGTTAGGTCACAGATCCACACAACCTTTGGTTAATTACTTAGAGTCATTTGGTATCCCTTAGTGTCTATGAATATCCCACAGAAGCGCAGCCAGGTTTATCACTTGCTTAGGATACAGGGGGCAGACCTACTGTCATTACAGGAGACACACTTTTGTCATCTTCACATTCCCAACATGGTCAGTAAGAACTTCCCCTGTTGGAATTACGCCACATATTATTTGCAGCTAGAGGAGTATCTATAGGTATAGTAAAAATGTACCTTTTACTTTACAGTCCCATCTTGCCGACCCAGATGGCAGGTATTTATTCTTGAGGGGAAAAATATGGAATACCATATTGACTCTTGCTAATATTTTTGCTCCTAACACCAAACAAGTCTAGTGGCTCCTCCGAAACATTGGAAATCCTGAAGTCCTTTCCAGAGGTGTCATTTTGTTGGGTGGAGACTTTATCCTTGCTGTGGATCATCGCATTCTGCCCAAATTCAGGTTAATGGGATGCTCGCTGATCCTTTTATTATTAGAAATTGAACAAGACAGGGCTTCCCTCTCTCTCCTATGCTATTTGTGCTGATGCTAGAGACTAATCATTAAATTTAGACTTTCAATCTCAAGCAATTAAAGGGGTTCTCCAGACTTTTAATATTGATGACAAATCCTCAGGATAGCTTATCAATATCCTAAACCTGGCACCTCCGCTGATCAGCTGTATGAGTAGATGCCGTGCCGTCTCTCTTCCTGTTTGTTGCTGCTTTGCCATAGACAGCAGCGCTGAGCAGGAAGAAAGATGGCACGTGCACACTATGCACGTCGTCTCCTCATACAGCTGATCGTCAGGGGTATCGGACCCCACTGATCTAATATTGATGACTTATCCTGAGGATGTCCAACCCAATGGAGGCCATTCCCTTGGTTTTAGACACCTTTGTGGGCTTTTAATTATGTTTCCAACTTTAAGATAAATTATGAAAAATCAGAGGCCCTAGGAGTGTGCATCCCGTCTTCCCAGCTGCGACGTCTTAAGCTAACAAAATCCACACACCTCCCACCTCCTGACCCTATGTGGCTGGAAAATTATACTCTACTGCCTTCCCTCCTGCCAAAATGCCTTCTTATTATATATAGACAGCTAGTTCTTGAACATGCACCTCCTAAACCCTAGTGTTTGGAAGCCTGGGAAGGTGAACTTGGAATATCTCTTACACCCACTGATCACAATTTTGTGCTAGCACATTCTAATTGGTTTTCCAGATGCGTTAGGGTTCAAGAGAACTCCTATAAAATAATATATAGGTAGTAAAGAACTCCCATGTTACTTTATCGCATAAACCTCCTCCCCTCTGATAAGTGTTGGAGATGTCACGCTAACACAAGTACCATTTATCACATATGATAGTTGTGCCCATCATTGGGCTCATTCCGGGGAGATGTGGAAACCACGATCAATTATGTTTGCTCATTCCAACTGACTCTCTTGGCCCCCTAGTACTCCTCTGGCTTCCCCAAAAGGCTTTTACACCCTCTAAAAATACCTTGGCTACTCACATGATCACTGCTGCCAATCTTCTTATCCCTCAGAAATGGAGGGACACTGAACCCTTCCTCCATTTCTATGTGGTACGCTAAGCTACAACATATATGCCACATGGGGGAATTGGCGGGATTTGAAACTAATAGAAGGGCCTGTCTGACTGTCTAGCAACTCTAGCTAAATCACATAAAAAAGCAATCTGTAGCACCCATCATTTCTCCCAGTTAATTTTCTTGACTAATGTGGGACATTTGTTCTTTTTTCAACACAGCCATAAATCACTTACTCAAAGATATCTCTGACATATCTGACTGCAGTGTGACCTTAACCCTTAACCCTTGACCATTTTAATTGCTACATGGAAACTATACACTTTTATGGACACCCCTTCCCTGTTAAGGTTTGTTTTCTGTTTATTACCTTATATGTATTTTCTTCTGCTAGGACATACATGTTTTACAATGTCCCGTTCTTAACCTATCAATACAGTTCTATGCTTACGTGATGTGTAGGGGGAGGTAACTCAAGCTTACCTTTTGCTAAAATTGTAAGAACTGTATCTTATGATGGATGTCAGCATTCTGCATCTTTAATGTTCATTGTCATATTTTATTGCTTATGTTCTAGAACTGGAATAATAAGAATTGGAAAAAGACATGCTGTATGCTGCATATCTGTATGCAGTGCAGTCAGTCTACTGTGCCATGTGCCACTTGTGCAGGTGATGAGTATTTAGAGGCCCACTTTGCTCAGGGGCCCTCCAGTGGATTCACCTGTTCCCCTGTGGGCCAGTTCGAGCCTGTTTGTACCGAACTAGAAAATAAATAAATTCTCCACTGGGTAGAAAACAATAATTCTATAATACAATGCCTAATGAGGCATGCCACATTTCTTGCATTCATACAAAATTCAACAGAAGAAACCTCCATATTACAGAGCTGCAGTAGGACTCTGTAGTTAACCTACTATGGCTTTATACAACTGATACAACTGATCAATTGAGTCCATAAACCCTTACAAAAATAATATCTTTGGGAAAAATGCAGGGTTGTGTTTGTACATGTATGTCCTTACAAAAAAAAATTAACTTCAAAAGAATATTACCGATTCTAACAAAATGCACATATAAAATATTTCCATTGTGTCAGGCAGCCAGTGAGACAGATGCAGTCTCACCGGAAGCATGTCACCAACGCGAATATGTGTCTCTCATTCTCCCAGGGAGTCTCTGGCCCTCTGGCGGGACATCCCTCATCCCTCGCTGGCCACGAGGGGTGGGGTGTAGCCTCCGAAGGGCGGAGCTAGCAAAGGTTCACGCTGTGGGATCCATTCCAGATCTTGGTGCTGCTTGGAGACAGGATGTCCTTATTCCCAGCGCTGATGCTGGTCAGGGGTCCGGGACGCCAGAACCCCTAGGGAACCTCTGTTGTTATGTCTCCTGATTCAGAGATGTGGTGGGATACTCCCTCCTTTGCACACTCTCAGCCCTGACCTGTGCTTCCCTGTGTCAGGTGATCTGTGGAGAGATATTTAAACCTGGTCCCCCACTCACTGCTGATTATTCAGTTGCTTCCCTGGCTCTGGGTCTGAAGCTATCTGGTGAGTGGTTTCTCTGGTTATTGACTATGGCTGTGGTTTTGGTTGTCTTCTGGTTCTTGTGCCCTGGCTTACATTTACTGACCAATCTCATGTTTCCCTAAAGACCATTGCTTCAGTGTCACAGTATTTACTTTGTTTTTTTTTTTTGCCCGACTGCGACGGTGTGCCAAGCCACCAGCCACCCTCCTACTGACACATGGGAAGGGCTCTGCCAAAGTCTCCCTTCCTGCTGGAGGCGGGTGAAGAGTACCCCGGCCCCCAAAGGGTGTCGCTGTTAGCGTTACATCTCCAACACTTGCAACGGGTGTCTGGTATGCCGCATTTGCTGGCCATTAGTTTGGCTTTTTATTACATTAGCATTAGCATTACACATTGCCAATGTTTTCTCGTAGGTATTCATCCTGGCAATGATAGAGTGCATAGTTCCAAACTCTGTAGACAGGCTGTGCTGTTATTAGGCTTGATTATCCTCAATACTATGTTGTTCTCTTTATTTTCCAGATTTTTGCTGTAAAGAAGTGTTTCTCAATTCCAGTCCTCATGTATCGCTACCAGATCACCTAGAAAAGTAGTCAGCAACCTCCGGCACTCAAGGTGTTATGAAACTACATCTCCCATCAAGCACACTTGCTTGGCTGTTCTCTGAACTCCCACAGAAGTGAAAAGAGCATGCTGGGAGTCATAATTTCACAAAAGCTGGAGTGCTGATTCCTGACAGAAAAGGATATCCCTTTCAGAAAAGACCTAAGGTAGCTCTTCATGTACTGGAAATAGAGGTATCCCCAAGAGCAATACTAAGGATATCCTGTAAATACGATCATTAGATGTATTTGAGGACCAGAGCTTAGAGACAGTGATCAGTGGTTGGCCATCTACAAAATACATATTTTGAGGCTAATGCAAAGTACTGTAATATTATGAATAAATCTGATATAAATATGATACTGTAACGTGGGTATAGTTCTACAACATCTGAATACCATAAACTACAAATTCAACAAACATTATATATTCTTCTACTATATTTCATCAAATGGTCTATTTTAAGGATTAATAATTAATAATTCCCATGCAGCAACCGTCTCTAGCAATAATCCACAGCACACAGCAAGCATTCATTAATTTCATGTAATTTGAAAAACAACCCAAAGCCATATTTTCAAATCACATAAAAAATCTGGATGTATATCAGAAGCATTTAATCAAGTTAGTAATTAGCATTCTCAGTCCATTTATATTTGCATGCAGATTTTTTGTTTTGATGCAGTAGAATCATTGAAAAAAAAAAAATAATGAAATTTGGGGTGCATTAATTTTAGCCTACTAATAGTCACATACATTAAAACTGGAAAAACCGTCCCGAAGGTGTAATTTTTTTTATTGTAGATTTTTAATATGTGTCTAAAGTAAATGTTGGTGCACAACTCAGGGACACAATTGCATTTTAATCCCTTATTGAAACTAATTTTAGTCTTAAAGGGCATTGGTCAGTAGATTTTTACCTATGAAACTGGCTCACCTGTTGTATGCGCACTTCGCAGCTGAAGTCATCTGTGTTGGTCTCATGTTTATATGTGTCTGCATTGCTGAGAAAAATAATGTATTAATATATGCAAATGAAGATATAGGAACAATGGTGGCATGGTCATTATACCTAGAGGCTCTGCTATCTTAGCAACTGATGGGCCCTGTTTACTTTCCTTGACAGGGTCAGGCAGTAAAAAAATGTCATCACCCCTGGCCCTGTCAATCAAAGTGGAGAGGGTGTATCAGTAGAAGAGAGAGCAGAGCCTCTAGGTGCAACAGCAATGCCCTGTTTCTCCTGGAGGCTCATTTGCATATATTACAACATTATTTCTCCACAATGCTGGCACATATGAACATGGGACCAACACAGATGCCTTTAGCTGCCAAGTGCACATGCAACAGTTCAGCCAGTTGCATAGGTACATATGTACTTAAAGTAACATTTCCCCCTCTGCGTTACAGCAATAATAACATTTACAATTTTTCTTTCAGAAAAAGTTTCCTCATTTTGAGTGATGAGTTATAGTTTTTTTCAGGAATCATTTAGGGTACATATAGTGTATTAAATAACTTTATTTTAGTTTTAGGGGCAAAGAAAAAAGAAGTTTTAACATTATTTTGTGGAATGTATTTACTGCGTTCACTGTGTAACATGAAAACTTTATATGTTAGCTCCCCAACTGCCCCCTTCCAGACTAAAGAGGGGAGAGCTGCTTTAGCTGTTCATATCTTAGGATTTGTAGCAGCTAGAGATAGGGCATTCAACAGCTGACATCCCAAGCTTTCATATCAGACCAGAATCACAGCATTATCTCTACTACATGGGAAGATATGGCTGTTAGAAATCGGGGCGGCAGTAAATATAGCAGAAAGTGAAGGTAAAAGCAGGTTTTACTGCTTTCACCCCTGACTCAATTTCTAAAAACTATATCTCTTGATTTATAGGAAAAAAAGTTTGTGATTATGGTGTTGTCTGAAAGCTTGGAATGCTAGATCAAGCCCATATCTCTAGCTGCTACCAATCCCGATATATAAGCAGCTAAGGCAGCCCTCCCCCCACCTTCGCCCTGCTGCTCGAGCTCTGTGTGGGTGAACTGTACTTTTCTCAAACCCAGAGCAGTGCTTTGGCAAAACCTGCTTAGTGGTTAAATTAAAAAAAATTGTAAACTCTTAATATTGTGGATAATGAATAATTTAATAGTCAAATAGTCCATTTATAGTATCCTATGGTGTCATGTAGGGGCATACTTAACATATTGATATTGCTGACCAGTCGCTACAAATAAAATTAAAAGATTATCTACTATTTATCAATAGAGTTGAGCGCGAATATTTGAATTATGAATATTTATCTCGAATATCGCAACTTTGAGAATTCGCAAATATTTCGAATATAGTGCTATATATTCACTATATCGAATATTCGTCATTTGTTTACATCTCGGGGAGATCGTGAAAACTCAGATCCAATGGTATATTCTAACCCCCAGGCATTCCAATGGTGACGGGGATGCTTGCCTGGGGGTCAGAATATACCATCGGATCTGAGTTTTCACGTTCTCAGTGAGATTTTGAAAACACAGATCTGATGATATATTCTAACCCCCCAGGTGTTCCCATGTTGATGGGGACGCTTGTCGGGGAGGAGTATGCCGAAGTGGAACAACTGTACAGATTGAAAAAAACTAAAATATTAGATATAGTGCTATATATTTGATTTTTACAATATTCGTAATATTCTAAAACAAGAATATATAGCAATATAGCGAATATTTGAAAAAACTAAAGCAGAGCAATGGGGAAGGGACAGCTGTGTTGAGGGAGAAGATGGCTAGAAGGTTGGCCGAGTGCTTAAACTAGGGCCTGGAAGGAGGGTCATTACGTTATAGGATGGGAAGATAGTCCAGATAGAGACCAGGGGCAAGGTAGTGTGACTGGGGATGGAATGGAAGGAGGGACTAGAACAGTTCAGAAGGAAAGGTGTAGGGTAAAAAATATACATAAACCTCTTAATTGTATGTATACTAATGCCAGACGCCTGACTAATAAAACTGGGGAACTGGAATTAGTGATGTGTGAGGAGGACTATGACATAGTGGGTATAATTGAAACATGGCTGTATGATAACTATGACTGGGCAGTCAATGTACAAGGTTACAGTCTGCTTAGAAAGGATCGTAAAAACCGGAGAGGGGGAGGGGGTCTGTCTTTATGTAAAGTCCTGTCTAAAGCCCACAGTCGGAGAAGATATACAGTGGGATGCGAAAGTTTGGGCAACCTTGTTAATCGTCATGATTTTCCTGTATAAATCGTTGGTTGTTACGATAAAAAATGTCAGTTAAATATATCATATAGGAGACACACACAGTGATATTTGAGAAGTGAAATGAAGTTTATTGGATTTACAGAAAGTGTGCTATAATTGTTTAAACAAAATTAGGCAGGTGCATAAATTTGGGCACTGCTGTCATTTTATTGATTCCAAAACCTTTAGAATTAATTATTGGAACTCAAATTGGCTTGGTAAGCTCAGTGACCCCTGACCTACATACACAGGTGAATCCAATTATGAGAAAGAGTATTTAAGGGGGTCAATTGTAAGTTTCCCTGCTCTTTTAATTTTCTCTGAAGAGTAGCAACATGGGGGTCTCAAAACAACTCTCAAATGACTTGAAGACAAAGATTGCTCACCATCATGGTTTAGGGGAAGGATACAGAAAGCTGTCTCAGAGATTTCCGCTGTCTGTTTCCACAGTTAGGGACATATCGAGGAGATGGAAGACCACAGGCTCAGTTCAAGTTAAGGCTCGAAGTGGCAGACCAAGAAAAATCTTGGATAGACAGAAGCGACGAATGGTGAGAACAGTCAGAGTCAACCCACAGACCAGCACCGAAGACCTACAACATCATCTTGCTGCAGATGGAGTCACTGTGCATCGTTCAACCATTCGGCACACTTTACACAAGGACATGCTGTATGCGAGAGTGATGCAGAGGAAGCCTTTTCTTCGCCCACAGCACAAAAAGTGCCGCTTGAGGTGGGCTAAAGCACATTTGGACAAGCCAGCTTCATTTTGGAATAAGGTGCTGTGGACTGATGAAACTAAAATTGAGTTATTTGGCCATAACAAGGGGCGTTATGCATGGAGGAAAAAGATCACAGCATTCCAAGAAAAACACCTGCTACCTACAGTAAAATATGGTGGTGGTTCCATCATGCTGTGAGGCTGTGTGGCCAGTGCAGGGACTGGGAATCTTCTGAAAGTTGAGGGACGCATGGATTCCACTCAGTATCAGCAGCTTCTGGAGACCAATGTCCAGGAATCAGTGACAAAGCTGAAGCTGCCCTGGGGCTGGATCTGTCAACAAGACAACAAACCTAAACACTGCTCAAAATCCACTAAGGCATTTATGCAGAGGAACAAGTACAACGTTCTGGAATGGCCATCTCAGTCCACAGACCTGAATATTATTGAAAATCTGTGATGTGACTTAAAGAGAGCTGTCCATGCTCGGAAGCCACCAAACCTGAATGAACTAAAGATGTTTTGTAAAGAGGAATGGTCCAAAATACCTTCAACCAGAATCCAGACTCTCATTGGAACCTACAGGAAGCGTTTAGAGGCTGTAATTTCTGTAAAAGGAGGATCTACTAAATATTGATTTCATTTCTTTTTTGTGGTGCCCAAATTTATGCACCTGCCTAATGTTGTTTAAACAATTATAGCACACTTTCTGTAAATCCAATAAACTTCATTTCACTTCTCAAATATCACTGTGTGTGTCTCCTATATGATATATTTAACTGACATTTTTTATCGTAACAACCAACGATTTATACAGGAAAATCATGTTTCCCAAACTTTCGCATCCCACTGTAAGTGAGGGACATGGACATGTGGAGTCACTGTGGATTCAAATACATGCAGGCAAAAATAATAATAAATTACTAATAGGAGTTTATTATAAACCACCTAATATACCAGAGTCCACAGAAAATCTACTACTAAACGAAATAGACGAGGCAGCAAATCATAATGAGGTGGTTATTATGGGGGACTTCAACTACCGAGATATAGACTGGGAAACTGAAAGCTGTAAATCTTATAAAGGAAACAGGTTCTTGGCAATAACCAAAGACAATTACCTTTCCCAACTGGTTCAGGACCCGACTAGGGGGATGGCCATACTGGACTTAGTATTAACCAATAGACCTGACAGAACTACAGATGTGCAGGTCGGGGAATACCTGGGAAATAGTGACCATAAAGTAATAAAGTAATAACCTTCTAATTATCCTTCAAACAAGCGTTTCTACAGGGGGGAACAAAAATACCAAACTTCAAAAAAGCTAAATTTAGCCAACTAAGAGAGGCCATAAGCCTAACTAACTGGGATAAAGTCCTCAAAAATAAAGATACCTCCACAAAATGGGATATTTTTAAAAGCATCCTGCACACCCCTGGAGGGGGTACCACCAGGTGGGCTTAATGCTCGCTCCTGGAGGGGGTACCACAGGTGGGCTAAATGCTCGCTAGACATTATACAAATCAAATTGTGAGAGGTACATACCTTATAGGAATAAAGGGTTAAGGAACAAGAAGAAACCAATGTGGATAAATAAAACTGTAAAGAAAGCAATAAATGACAAAAAGAAAGCATTTAAATCACTAAAACAGGAGGGTAGCGAGGAAGCACTGAAAAACTATAAGGAAAAAAATAGAATATGTAAAAAACAAATAAAAGCCGCCAAACTAGAGACCAAGAGATTAATTGCAGAGCAAAACTAACCCTAAAATGTTTTTCAATTACAGGGAGTGCAGAATTATTAGGCAAGTTATATTTTTGAGGATTAATTTTATTATTGAACAACAACCATGTTCTCAATGAACCCAAAAAACTCATTAATATCAAAGCTGAATATTTTTGGAAGTAGTTTTTAGTTTGTTTTTAGTTTTAGCTATTTTAGGGGAATATCTGTGTGTGCAGGTGACTATTACTGTACATAATTATTAGGCAACTTAACAAAAAACAAATATATACCCATTTCAATTATTTATTTTTACCAGTGAAACCAATATAACATCTCAACATTCACAAATATACATTTCTGACATTCAAAAACAAAACAAAAACAAATCAGTGACCAATATAGCCACCTTTCTTTGCAAGGACACTCAAAAGCCTGCCATCCATGGATTCTGTCAGTGTTTTGATGTGTTCACCATCAACATTGCGTGCAGCAGCAACCACAGCCTCCCAGACACTGTTCAGAGAGGTGTACTGTTTTCCCTCCTTGTAAATCTCACATTTGATGATGGACCACAGGTTCTAAATGGGGTTCAGATCAGGTGAACAAGGAGGCCATGTCATTAGATTTTCTTCTTTTATACCCTTTCTTGCCAGCCACGTTGTGGAGTACTTGGACGCGTGTGATGGAGCATTGTCCTGCATGAAAATCATGTTTTTCTTACCTTGCAGACTTCTTCCTGTACCACTGCTTGAAGAAGGTGTCTTCCAGAAACTGGCAGTAGGACTGGGAGTTGAGCTTGACTCCATCCTCAACCCAAAAAGGCCCCACAAGCTCATCTTTGATGATACCAGCCCAAACCAGTACTCCACCTCCACCTTGCTGGCGTCTGAGTCGGACTGGAGCTCTCTGCCCTTTACCAATCCAGCCATCTGGCCCATCAAGACTCACTCTCATTTCATGAGTCCATAAAACCTTAGAAAAATCAGTCTTGAGATATTTCTTGGCCCAGTCTTGACGTTTCAGCTTGTGTGTCTTGTTCAGTGGTGGTCGTCTTTCAGCCTTTCTTACCTTGGCCATGTCTCTGAGTATTGCACACCTTGTGCTTTTGGGCACTCCAGTGATGTTGCAGCTCTGAAATATGGCCAAACTGGTGGCAAGTGGCATCTTGGCAGCTGCACGCTTGACTTTTCTCAGTTCATGGGCAGTTATTTTGCGCCTTGGTTTTTCCACACGCTTCTTGCGACCCTGTTGACTATTTTGAATGAAACGCTTGATTGTTCGATGATCACGCTTCAGAAGCTTTGCAATTTTAAGAGTGCTGCATCCCTCTGCAAGATATCTCACTATTTTTGACTTTTCTGAGCCTGTCAAGTCCTTCTTTTGACCCATTTTGCCAAAGGAAAGGAAGTTGCCTAATAATTATGCACACCTGATATAGGGTGTTGATGTCATTAGACCACACCCCTTCTCATTACAGAGATGCACATCACCTAATATGCTTAATTGGTAGTAGGCTTTCGAGCCTATACAGCTTGGAGTAAGACAACATGCATAAAGAGGATGATGTGGTCAAAATACTCATTTGCCTAATAATTCTGTACGTAGTGTATATAAATGGTAAAAAGTATAAATCTGAAGGTGTCAGGGGTCAGTATTGTGCCCTATTCTCTTCAATATATTTATTAATGATCTTGTAGAAGGCTTGCACAGTAAAATATTAATGTTTGCAGATGACGCTGAACTGTGTAAAGTAATTAACACTAAAGAGGACAATACACAGCTACAGATAGTTCTGGATAGATTACAGGCTTGGGCAGAGAAGTGGCAGATGAGGTTTAACACTGACAAATGTAAGGTTATGCACATGGGAAGGAATAATGCAAAACACCCGTACATACTAAATGGTAAAACACTCGGTAACACTGACATGGAAAAGGACCTAGGAATTTTAATAAACAGCAAACTAAGCAGTCAAAACCAGTGTCAGGCAGCTGCTGCAAAGGCCAATAAGATAATGGGTTGCATCAAAAGGTGCATAGATGCCGTGATGAGAACATAGTCCTACCACTTTACAAATCACTAGACAGACCACACCAGGAGGGCAATTAAAGTAATAACTGAAATGGGGCAACTACAATACCCTGAAAGATTATCAACATTAGGGTTATTCACTCTAGAAAAAAGACGACTGAGGGGAGATCTAATAACCATGTATAAATATATCAGGGGTCAGTACAGAGATCTCTCCCATCATCTATTTATCCCCAGGACTGTGACGAGGGGACATCCTCTGCGTCTGGAGGAAAGAAGGTTTGTACACAAACATAGAAGAGGATTCTTTACGGTAAGAGCAGTGAGACTATGGAACTCTCTGCCTGAGGAGGTGGTGATGGTGAGTCCAATAAAAGAATTCAAGAGGGGCCTGGATGTATTTCTGGAGTGTAATAATATTACAGGATATAGCTACTAGAGAGGGGTCATTGATCCAGGGAGTTAGTCTGATTGCCTGATTGGAGTCGGGAAGGAATTTTTTCCCCCTTAAGGGAAAATTGGCTGGTACCTCACAGTTGTTTTTTTTTTTTGCCTTCCTCTAGATCAACTTGCAGGATAACAGGCCAAACTGGATGGAGAAATGTTTTTTTTTCGGCCTTATATACTATGTTACTATGTATGTTACTATGTAATTTAGCTAAAATAGTGCTATAATCTTCTTTGTCTAATAGTTGTAATTTTTTTCTCATCTGAAGTTCAGATTGGAAAAAAAATTACAACTATTAACCCCTTAGTGACCACCCATACGTGTTTTTTGGCAGTCACTAAGAGGCCTTGGGCTGGAGCGCCGCTTTTTTACGGCGGCACTTCAGCTCAAGTTAGCGATAAAATCAAGCGCTGTAGCTCCAGGCCCGCAGCAGTCATCATGGACCGTGACAAGCTGTCTCTGATCACTTGATCACCGTGATAAACTTTATCACGGCGATAATAGAAAATGCCGGCAGCGGTGCTGCCCGCACTAAACTTTCTCCCTCCTCTTATGTAAGAGAGGAGGGAGAAAGTCTCTGGTGCAGCGATCGGGTCCCCCAGCACTTCTGGCCGTAAGCTGGGTCCCGATCCTTACCCCCCACCCCCTCTCAACCTTAAGAAAGATGGCAGCGGCGGCCCGACACATGCGCAGACTGAAAGCCAGCCGCTCACCGCTGCTCTCAGTAAGGTCTCTCTCTATATTCTTTCATTTTTTTATTATATTGCTATATATTGTTGTTTTAGAATATTACGAATATTCTGAAAAACAAATATAGCACTATATTAGCTATATTGGTCTATATATTAGTTTTTTTAGAATATTCATCATTTTTTTCCATCTGAAGTCATGATTCCTCCCTGCTTAAGTAACTCATGTAACTTAATCAGGGAGGAATCATGACATGGAAAAAAAATGACGAATATTCTAAAAAACAAATATATAGCACTAAATTCAATAGTGCTATATATTCGTTTTTGACCCACACCTGTATTGATCGCATAATATTCGCATATTACGCGATCATTACCTTGCAGATTTTTCAAGTAAAAAGAAAAGTTGAATATAACGAATATTCAAATTCGCAAATATTCTACGAATATTCTACAAAATATTTGCGAAATATTGCAAATTCGAATATGACCCCTGCCACTCATCACTATTTATCAATTTGCCAATATGGCCAAAAATAAACTACTGGTACTTGTAGTAAAAATACTATGGATATATTTCAGTAACTCCTATGTAACCAGAAGTTTCTTGAAGTTAAGCTGGGCCAAAATCATTAGATTAAAGGGAACCTGTCATGTTGAAGATTGTGTCTGAACTATAGGCAGCATGTTATAGAGCAGAAACGGAGCAGATTGATATACAGTTTTATGGAAAAAGATTCAGTAAAACTTGTATTTAATGCATTTAAATTCCTGCTCATTCTAGTCTTTGAAGTCGAGGCGGTCCTATCAGTGATTGACAGCCTTCCCTATGACTGTGATGTAGAGTAAGCCGTTAGTCACTGATAGGACCGACATCAAAGCCAAGAATGTGCAGAAATTTAAATGAATGTAATTCAAGTTATACAGAATCTTTTCTGACAAAGCTATCAACCTGCTCAGCTTTTTGGTCTATAACATGCTAAGATCACACTGCATATTCATTGTGACAGGTTCCCTTTAATGTCGGCAGAACTTGCTGAGTTCAGCAGAAGGAGCTAACCATCTAACTAGCTAACCAGGCAAATACCTGTTTAAATGTACTATAGATAATGTGGTATAGTGTAAACGTGGAGGAGACAGGCTAAAGGTGCGTAACATTTATTACACTGGCTCATGCTGTATGATACATTTGTTGCATGGTTAAACTCTTTTTTCAAAATTTACATGAACTATAAATTGGCTTATTTTGCAACAAAATATTGGGACTCAATATTGCACCTTATGTCATGCCCCAAGCTGCTAAGCCCTACTCCCTTGTGGAGCTAGAAAATCAATCTAAGCACAGTGAATTATTCTTTTTGATGCCTTAGTTCATAAATAAGCCTAAAACTGGATGCCATGTTAAGCACCAGAAATTCGCCAAATTCTGATGCTTTTTGCAAGGTCTAGGTGAAATTAGATTAGTAAACTATCTCCTTTGTGCTTCTATTATTGAAATCATTGTCTCCTTCCTAACTTTCAGATGTTCTTTGTTAGAATCCACTTCTGTGTCCTACTTATTATCCAAGGGCTGAAAATTTTTATAAAAGTAATGTTGTTTTGCTTTATTAACCACTTCCAGACTGGGCCTAATTGAGCAAATCTGACATGTGTCACTTTATGTGGTAACACCTTTGGAACTCTTTTACTTATCCAAGCTATTCAAAGACCGTTTTTCTCGTGACACATTGTACTTCATATTAATGATAAATTTGAGTGAATATGTTTTACCTTTATTTATTAAAAAAATCTAATTCTAAATTTGAATTTCTCTGCTTTTGAGACAGATAGTGATGCCTCATAAAATATTAATTAATTAACATCCCCCATATGTCTACTTTATTTTCCAAAGTCAACTTTTTTAAGGACCAATTCAGTGCTGAAGTCACTTTGTGGGGCTTACATAATAGAACCAACCCATAAATGACCCCATTTTAGAAACGACACCCTCAAGCTATTCAAAACTGGTTTTAGAAATGTTGTTTACCCTTTAGGTACTCAACAGGAATTAAAGCAAAATAGAAGTGAAATTTCAAAATTTCACTTTTTTTTGCAGATTTTCCATTTTAATCAATTTTTTTTCCTTGGAACACATCAAGGGTTAACAACAAAACAAACCTCAAAATGATTTACCCTGATTCTGTAGTTTGCAGAAGCACCCCTAATATGTGGTTGTATACCGCTGTTTGGGCACACAACAGGGCACAGAAGGCAAGGGGCGCCATATGGTTTTTGGAGGGCAAATTTTGCTGGAATAGTTTTTGGACACTATGTTGCATTTGAAGAGACACTAAGGTATTCCCACAGTGAAAACCCCCAAAGCTGTAAACTAAACCACCCAAGGAATTTTTAAGGAGTGTAGCGAGCACTTTACTCAACAGGTGTTTCATTGAATTTTTAATACTTAGGTGTGAAAATAAAAAATTATATATATACTTTTTTTTTGCAAGAAAATTGTGCTTTAGGCCCAAACTTTCTTTTTCACAACACATAACAGGAGAATATCCCCCTACAATTTGCTACCTACTTTCTTCTGAATACAGTAACATGCCAATTGTGGTCATAAACTGTTATTTGGGGATACATCAGGGCTCAAAAGGGAAGGAGCGGCATCTGGATTTTCTAACATGGAATTTTCTGTCATGGTTTTTAAGAGCGATAACTTTTTGATTTTTTGTTAAATGAGCTGTGTGAGGGCTTATTTTGTGTGAGACAAGCTGTAGTTTTTATTGGCACTATTTTGGGGTACATTTGGCTTTCTGGTTGCTTTTTTATCTCATTTTTTGGAAGGTATAGTCACAAAAAAAGCTGTTTGATGTCATTTTTCTATTTTTTTTTTTTTACACGGTTCACTTGATGGGGTAGATCATCTGATAGTTTTATAGATCCAGTCATTATGGACTCCACGATACCAAATATGTTTAGGTTTTATTTTTAGCTTTACGTTTTAGGCAATAAAACATTTTTAGAAAGAAAATCATGTTTTTGTGTTGCCAGTTTCTTAGAGCCATATTTTTATTTCATTTTTCTGGCTATAATCTTGTTTGAGGGCTTGGTTTTTGTGGGATGAGGTGACGTTTTTATTGCTACCATTTTGGGGTACATTCGACGTTTCGATTGATATTATGTTTTTGTGAGGTAAATAAAAAAGCTGTTTTGCCAGAATTTTTATTTGTTTTGTTTTTTCACCAATTGTTATGGATGCCAATTGTTATGGATGCAGCGAAACCAAATATGTATTTTTAATTTATTTATTTTTGCATTTTACACAATAAGAGCATTTTTAGAAAATAAAAATCATGTTTTGTTTTGCCATTTTCATAGAGCCATATTTATTTTAATTTTTTTCTGGCTATGGTCTTGTGTGGGGGCTCATTTTTTGTGGGATGAGGTGATGTTTTTATTGCTATAATTTTGGGGTACATACGACTTTTTGATTGATTGACATTATGTTTTTTGGGAGGTGAGCTAAAAAAAAATCTGTTTTGATGCAATGTTTATTTTTATTTTTTTATAGCATTCACCTGCTGTTTTTGAAAGCATATTTAAACTCTTAAAATACTGATCATGCATAGGGTTCTGAAGTGACCATACATGCAGAAACTAGTGAGTATCAAAATGTTCAAATTGATTATAAACCATCTTCATAGTTTTTGAGACATACTTTTAATCTGAACTTCATTTTATTTTTTAAGCAAGATATGAGAAGACTCTAAGAATCTTGCTCAGAATGGCCATATTAATGTTTTTGCTAAAATATTGCCCAACTTTGCAGTATACAACTCTGCATCACAACATTTGAAGTTTGACTAAATAATTGTAACCACTTTTCTGTCAAGAATATTGGTCTTTTAGGCAATAGTTTAGCACCAGGATTCCAAATTAAACTATATACATCAAAACATTTCGCCTCCTTACGGCCGTCTGATACTCAAAGAATGCATAAAAACATAAACCTCAAATGGATGGAAACATGTCGAGTGGTAACTGCAAGAACATTATAGAAAGTACACTGATGACATGCCATTTTTACTTTGGTAAGACCATATCAGGATATAATGCAATGAAAGCTGAAAGTGAAGGAGTTTGTTTTCTTTTCAGTTTTTTTCTACTTCATGTAGTAACACATTTGAAAGCATGCAGGATAAGGTCATATGCCACCGTTTTTAATTCCCTTATTCAATTGTGCTTCTTGAATTGTATATTTGTTTTGTATCAGTTCAAGAATGTATCTGACAATATTTTACAGATTTTTCTTTAGAACTAGAAATAAGTGAATACCGTAGATTCTAAATGAATAGAATTTGTTTACAATTTCCCCCAAAATTGGCTTTCAAGAGAATGTGAAGATTTAGTAATTCAATTTGGGAAAATGGCTGAAAATGGCATCTGCCATGTTACAGATCAGAAGACAGCACAGCAGGGCAGGGAAGATCAAGGATCACATGACACTGGGAAGGGCCATAGTCAGCGGGATTGCCTATAATGCCTTTCAGTCAGCCAATCAGTATGTCTGTTAGAGTGAAAGCAAAGAAAACATGATATATCATTAATTTAGGGTCAAATCTGCACAGTGTTTTGGAAGATAATAGGACAATTTAATTAATTGACAGTTTTAGCTAGGAACAGTTTATGGTCAGTCAGACTTAGTGTAGTGCAGGGGTAGGCAACCTCCGGCACTCCAGTTGTTGTGAAACTACAACTCCCAGCATGTATACTTGCTCTGCTCTTCTAAGAACTCACACAGAAATGAATGGAGCATGCTGGGAATTCTAGTTTTACAACAGCTGAGTGCCGAAGGTTGCTGATCCCTGGTGTAGTGTGTCTTTCACTGGGCTGCAGCCATTTCCATATATTATGGCTCTGATTGCACTACACAGCAACATTTAAAGCTGCAGTGCTCATTTTTGTCTTAATGTGTAAGACCCAGGTGGCAGCCCAATTGTCATAAAAAAAATCATAAATGCACAGTCTGATGTATTTTATGCATCAAAGTTGCACTGGACTGATGCAAAGTTTCTTAAATAAATAAATAAAATTACCAGACCTGACTTAAAGGGGTTGTCTTACCTCAGCAAAAGGCATTTATCATGTAGAGAAAGTGAATTCAAGACACTTCCTAATGTATTGTAATTGTCAATATTGCTTTCTTTGCTGGCTAGACTCATTTTTCCATCACATTATTACCCATTATTCACTTTTTATTTCCACCCTTTAATTCAGCATCATTGCCGTGCTTGCACACTATAGGAAAAAGTGCCGACCTGTGTGCACTCCTATGGTCCCTGCCACCAGAGAGAGCAATGTTTTTCCTATAGTGTACAAGCATGGCCACCGTTGCTGGATTACAGGGTGGTCATAACCATGGCAACGAGCAGTGTGTAATGTGATGGAAAAATGAATCCAGCCAGCAAAGGAAGCAATATGGATAATAACATGATAATTGCCACTTGCTGAAGTGAGACACCCCCTTTAATGTGCTTTCCAACATTATAGTCACTATATCTATCTATCTTGTGTCCAATCAAGCATTTTTTTTTATAATTAATATTTTATTGCAAAATTTAACTCATCACAGAGTAGTGTACCTAAGGTTTTGGTTTGCGTCATTCATTGTTATATTGTAGTGGAGTCTGTACAGCAATACAGTATGAATTCTTTTTGGCTAAATAGGATTCAAATTAATATGTCTTGTAAACAAATGGCAATGGAAATAGAAAATGAATGACCCATGCCATGTCATCTGCAAGTGAGAATGGTCATGGCCATAATGTAAGTAGCAGCAGCAGCACAGTCAGATCCAGCCGACCAGCCAGTAGTAGTAGGCCATGAATCTCCTTTACTTTCGGTAGGCAACAGATTGTTAGTTTGGATAACATTGTGGACTGATGCTCATCATCTTAGTTGCAGCAGATGATGTTGATGTTATCTCTGATTCTGCTCCTTTTCCTTTTCTTCACTGTCATCTCCTAGTGGAGGAGGACCATCCAAAAACTGCCAGTGGAAGATCTGTTTCTACCGTGGTCAGCTCCAGAACAGGAGATGCTGATGTTGGTAAAGGCTCTACATCTCTGAGACAAAAGGCAAGCATGGGTGGTAGTAGTGGTAGAAATGCTGTGTGCATAACTGGTGGTGGCTCTGTGAGGGTATCCCTTGTGTGGGAATTTTTCTCCAGAGTGCAGGCCAACAAAACAGTTGCAGCCTTTGTGTGGTGGAGTCAAAACTCTTTAGATATGGCTTTGTAAACTTTATCAACCTGATGAGCATCAACAACTCTTCTTGTTCTTTAACCCTATCTTTACCTATCAGTTTTCAATTTTGTGGTTTTTTAACCCCTACTTTCCTTGAGCCATAACTTTTTTATTCTTTCTGTTCATATAAGGCTACTTTCACACTAGCGTTCGATCGGATCCGTTCTGAACGGATCCGATCATAATAATGCAGACGGAGGCTCCGTTCAGAACGGATCCGTCTGCATTATTTTTAGCATATAACAGCTAAGTGTGAAAATAGCCTCGTACGGATCCGTCCAGACTTTCAATGTAAAGTCAATGGGGGACGGATCCGCCTGAAGATTGAGCCATATTGTGGCATCTTCAAACGGATCCGTCCCCATTGACTTACATTGTAAGTCTGGACAGATCCGCACGGATCCGCACGCCTCCGCACGGCCAGGCGGACACCCGAACGCTGCAAGCAGCGTTCAGCTGTCCGCCTGTCCGTGCGGAGGCGAGCGGAGCGGAGGCTGAACGCCGCCAGACTGATGCAGTCTGAGCGGATCCGCATGCATTCAGACTGCATCAGGGCTGGACGGCTGCGTTCGGGTCCGCTCGTGAGCCCCTTCAAACGGAGCTCACGAGCGGACCGACGAACGCTAGTGTGAAAGTAGCCTAACAATTTGAGGGCTTGTTTTTGAAGGACATACTTTCTAATCACAGAATTTATTATTGCACACAATGTAGTTGAATGCTGGGAAAAAATAATACAAATGGGGTGAAATTGGAAAATAAAATGCAATTATGCCCCCCTTTTATGGGTTTTGTTTTTAAAGCATTCCCTCTTGCTATGAAATAAGCTAAAATGCCACTTCATGGATAGATAGATTTGTTATTTTTAGCAGACAGTGAGCATTGTATAAAGAAAACCCACCCTTAAATTATACAAGCTATAGTTGGCTTGTTTTTTATATGTATTTTCTAGCTTTAATATTATGTTGAATATAAGGAGAAAAGTAGTAGGGCACACCACTATTCGGTTCCACACGGATAATTAATATAATCAATATTTATTAGTAATATACACTATTAAATAGACATGCTTAAAATACACAAACTAAAATTAATAAAATGTTAAATACAATAGTATTAATACTGTACTTTGACCAAGGTTTGTTGTATGGTACAAAAGTGTCTTTCCAAACGGGTTATTTAACCCGATCAATACCCCAATAGGTAAGGTCGCAATAGTAAAGATGAACTTGATATTTGGATACAGTTTTTTGAAAAGTCACTTGTATCTGTGCGACTTAATAGTCGTTACACATGTATTATCGCTACAATGTTGTTGCCTGTTATTAGGAATAAGCCGGAGCTGTTTTACTCACAGTTATAGATAAAGTGATGCCGGCTTTTGTTGCATCACTGGTGGCGTTCCACGTGTGATGGAATTCTTTACAGGCAGCGATACGGTATATGGAGGTTTGATTCCAACAGAGTTCAGTGCGAATTCGGGATCCTCGGTGATCATATGCAGCCGTACTATATTGGGAGTCGATCGGTAATATATTCCTTCTGCGCCTTTAGTAGATATCTCACAGGGATAGACTTTACCAAAAGAATCGACTCTCCAGGGAGGCAGATATCCGGCTGGTCTTTGCTTTTATAAGCCAAAATTCACCGATCCCTCGCGTCTTTCTTTCTTTTTAAGCGCTTTTTAGTCCTCCGGTATTGTGCTTCATTTCATGGGGTAGTTACCATACGCGTTTCGGAGTGACTACGACTCCTTCTTCAGTGGCTAAGTTACCCATAGAAATGGCTGGTTTTTATACACCTGCACAGGTGTGGTCCAGATTGATTAACTATGCATAGGAAGTGACGTGGATTCCTTCCTATGTCGGAAAGGCAAATATATCACCCACAAACTCATTATTTCTAAGTTAAAAAATAATTAAACAAATAGCTAGGTATATCACTTTAAACCAAAAAAAACATATATAATAAAATAAGTCATATAGACTTCTAAAACAGATCATGTATATATATATAAAAAATAGTCCATTATCTCTATATATATATCCCCATATTTCATGATGCTCGTTTACAGCAATGGATATACAGTATATAGCCAAAGATTGGATAATTACAATAACGCATAGCTCTCTATGCGATAATCCTGCGTTTTTTGTGTAATGCGGTTCCATTCCGTTTTTACTATAATTCAATTTTATATAGATGACCGCATTCTCAGACATATATTGACACTCTAATTTTGTACATAATAGATATAATGTTAAAGTGCATATATTATTTAAGAATTCAATGTTAAGAATACATATTGTATTTAAAACTTTTAAGAATACATATATTATTTAAAATTTAAAAAATGTCATATACTATTAAAAATTACATATATTGTTTAATCAATTAATTGCCTAGAAAGTCATATAAATTCATATATGACTTTCTGGTGAGACAAATCCTTCATACAGTCCTCCTCAAAATCTTCATAAATATCTCTTCCCAAAAAAAGGGGTATTCTATTTATTTAATTCAGCAGGAAGATTCGACATTTGGGGATGGTAGGTAGGTGGGGTCCGCCACCGGGGGAAGACCCGGAGATACAAATACTTACGGGTCTCTCCTCGGTGGAGAACCCCCCCTCCTTAGTATATATTCACAAAAAGCCATATATTTCGATTTCAGCGTTTAATCCTGCTGGTAGTAGGGTGTTAAAGTCAAAGATATATTTTGATTCAATCCTCGACATTTTCTTAATGTGATTTCCACCCCTCCAGTCTATTTCTATTTTTTCCAGAGCCGAAAAAACAAGTCCCTTAGGATCTTGGTTATGTGTAGTTTTAAAATGATTTGACAAAGTATGTTTTACATAACCCTTCTTTATGTTAGAGATGTGTTCCGCTATACGGACCTTCAACTGTCTCTTGGTTCTTCCTACGTATTGTCTCTTACACGGACATTGTATAACATAAATGACACTATTAGAATTACATGTAAGGAAATCTTTTATTGTATGTTGGTGAGTACTTGTTGTAGATTTCACTATCGATGTCTTTTTAGAAAACATAGTGTTTTTACAACCCATACATTTTCCGCACCGGAAAAAACCTGTGGTATTTGTCCATTTTTGTATGGATGAATCTACTTTGTTTTTATTAGTTTTTGGGATAGTAGGTGCCACCATAAGTGCTAAATTAGGTGCTTTAGTGAATGTGACTTGTGGAAATTGTGAAATTAAATGACCTATTATTTTATGTTTATTTAAAAAGTGCCAGTGTTTATTTATTATATACTTTACTTTTTTGTGTTGAGTATTAAAAGGCAAAATTATTCTTGTACTATCCTCTTTGTGTTCATTTTTAGTTTTTGTGTCAAAAAAAGATTTCCGATCTAATTGTCTAACCGTATCCAAAGCTGTCTCTAAAATTTCTGTAGGGTATTGTTTTTCCAGAAACTGGTTTTTCATAACTGCTGCTTCTTCTTCAAAAGCTTCCAACTTTGAGCAGTTTCTCCGAAATTCGTCTGAATTGTCCTGTAGGGATATTTAAGAGCCATTGTGGCAAATGACAGCTATTATACAGAATATAGCTATTCTTTGATGTTGGCTTCCGAAATGTATTGCATATTAATTTAGACCCTTCTACTTTAATTTGTAGGTCTAAAAATTTTTGACTAGCCTTTCCTGTAAACCGTAGATTATAATCATTTTTATTGATATCCTTCAAAAATGTATCCAATGATTCCTGGTCATTTTTCCATAAGAAGAGGACATCGTCGATGTACCTTTTCCAGAGCACCAGGTCTGCCCCCAGTTTCGGGTCAATGGTCTCTTGTTCCCAATTCGCCATAAATAGATTAGCGTAACTGGGGGCAAACCTGGTGCCCATTGCCGTCCCACATATCTGCAAATATATATCCGAATTGAACCAGAAATAGTTATGATCCAGAATATATTGAGTAATTGTTTGCAGGTATTCAATCTGTTCTATGGGTACCTGACTATTTTGCTGTAATTGTTGTCCCATAGCTTTTTTCCTTGTTTATGATTTATTACTGTATATAGGGACTGCACATCTAGTGTTCTTATGATCCATTCACAGAACACACAAAGACAATCACAAAGATACGAAAAAGGAAATTACGTAGAGGACTTAAACAGAAGAAAACACTACAATCACTACAATTAGAGGATACGGATGCAATTGTAAATTTGAGCATGACCACACTCACTTTTTCACAGATAAAATTATTGAACAAAGGTCTTAAATTTGCACCCTCTAATCAATTAAATAAGTTTGATACACTAATTTGCATAGAAAAATATATCAGAAAACTATGCCTAAAGAAATATTTTATTAAAAATCCTATAATAAATGGAGGTAACCCAATAGAAAGAAAAAAGTACATACATACAGACGTGAAAAGTAAATCGGTAAAATACCCACGTCAAGAAATTAGTGAAGAGATGATAGCTTTTAGGCAAGCAGTAGAATTCGATATCAGGAAAATAAAAACGAATAACAGCAGAAATAACAGCTGAGCTGAGATGCAGGCAATAAAACAACTACAGAAGGACCAACAAATAATAATACGCCCAGCAGATAAAGGTGGAGCTATAGTTGCATGGGATAAAGATAATTATAATAAAGAATGTATTAGACAATTGTCTGACATAACTACGTATAAACGTCTACGTACTGACCCTACTACAGAATTTTACAAACAATTGGTAGACTTATGTGAACAGGGCCAAAAATTGGGCATTCTATCCCAACAGGAATATCACTATATCACTAACAGCCAATGTAGATTACCAGTATTCTACTGTATTCCTAAATTACATAAAGACCCCATTAATCCGCCCGGTCGACCAGTAATTTCCGGTATAGGATCACTGACAGCAAACTTGTCACATTATATAAATAAATTACTGCAACCTGTAGTCAAAACAATTAAATCATATATAAAAGATACAACCTCAATAATACAAATGGTAGAGAATATACAATATAGTCCTGAATGGATCATACGAACACTAGATGTGCAGTCCCTATATACAGTAATAAATCATAAACAAGGAATAAAAGCTATGGGACAACAAAATAGTCAGGTACCCATAGAACAGATTGAATACCTGCAAACAATTACTCAATATATTCTGGATCATAACTATTTCTGGTTCAGATCGGATATATATTTGCAGATATGTGGGACGGCAATGGGCACCAGGTTTGCCCCCAGTTACGCTAATCTATTTATGGCGAATTGGGAACAAGAGACCATTTACCCCGAAACTGGGGGCAGACCTGGTGCTCTGGAAAAGGTACATCGACGATGTCCTCTTCATATGGAAAAATGACCAGGAATCATTGGATACATTTTTGGAGGATATCAATAAAAAATGATTATAATCTACGGTTTACAGGAAAGGCTAGTCAAAAAATTGTGGAATTTTAAGACCTACAAATTAAAGTAGAAGGGTCTAAATTAATATGCAATACATTTCGGAAGCCAACATCAAAGAATAGCTATATTCTGTATAATAGCTGTCATTTGCCACAATGGCTCTTAAATATCCCTACAGGACAATTCAGACGAATTAGGAGAAACTGCTCAAAGTTGGAAGCTTTTGAAGAAGAAGCAGCGGTTATGAAAAACCAGTTTCTGGAAAAACAATACCCTACAGAAATTTTAGAGACAGCTTTGGATACGGTTAGACAATTAGATCGGAAATCTTTTTTTGACACAAAAACTAAAAATGAACACAAAGAGGATAGTACAAGAATAATTTTGCCTTTTAATACTCAACACAAAAAAGTAAAGTATATAATAAATAAACACTGGCTCTTTTTAAATAAACATAAAATAATGGGTAATTTAATTTTCACAATTTCCACAAGTCACATTCACTAAAGCACCTAATTTAGCACTTATGGTGGCACCTACTATCCCAAAAACTAATAAAAACAAAGTAGATTCATCCATACAAAAATGGACAAATACCACAGTTTTTTTCCGATGCGGAAAATGTATGGGTTGTAAAAACACTATGTTTCCTAAAAAGACATCGATAGTGAAATCTACAACAAGTACTCACCAACATACAATAAAAGATTTCCTTACATGTAATTCTAATAGTGTCATTTATGTTATACAATGTCCGTGTAAGAGACAATACGTAGGAAGAACCAAGAGACAGTTGAAGGTCCGTATAGCGGAACACATCTCTAACATAAAGAAGGGTTATGTAAAACATACTTTGTCAAATCATTTTAAAACTACACATAACCAAGATCCTAAGGGACTTGTTTTTTCGGCTCTGGAAAAAATAGAAATAGACTGGAGGGGTGGAAATCACATTAAGAAAATGTCGAGGATTGAATCAAAATATATCTTTAACTTTAACACCCTACTACCAGCAGGATTAAACGCTGAAATCGAAATATATGGCTTTTTGTGAATATATACTAAGGAGGGGGGGTTCTCCACCGAGGAGAGACCCGTAAGTAATTGTATCTCCGGGTCTTCCCCCGGTGGCGGACCCCACCTACCTACCATCCCCAAATGTCGAATCTTCCTGCTTAATTAAATAAATAGAATACCCCTTTTTTTGGGAAGAGATATTTATGAAGATTTTGAGGAGGACTGTATGAAGGATTTGTCTCACCAGAAAGTCATATATGAATTTATATGACTTTCTAGGTAATTAATTGATTAAACAATATACCGTATTTTTTGCCCTATAAGACGCACCAGCCCATAGGACGCACCTAGGTTTTTGAGGAGGAAAATAAGAAAAAAAATATTTTGAACCAAAAGGTGCGCTTTTGAACTAATTGTGGTCTGTGGGTGACGCACTGTTATGGAGGATCTATGGATGACACACTGTTATGGGGGATCTGTTATGGGGGATCTGTGGGTGACGCACTGTTATGGGGGATCTGTGGGTGACGCACTGTTATGGGGGATCTGTGGGTGACGCACTGTTATGGGGGATCTGTGGGTGACGCACTGTTATGGGGGATCTGTGGGTGACGCACTGTTATGGGGGATCTGTGGGTGACGCACTGTTATGGGGGATCTGTGGGTGACGCACTGTTATGGGGGATCTGTGGGTGACACTTATGGGGGATCCTCTCTGGATGGCACTGTTATGAGGATCTGTGTATGACAGTTATAGGGGGGATCTGTGGATGACACATATATAGCATCTTATGCTATGTGTCATCCACAGATCCCCTCCATAAGTGTGGGGGTCGCATTTGCTTTTATAATGGGGGTGGGGGTTGCATCTGCATTTATAATGATAGCGGGGCCCGTGCAGTGACTATTCTACTACACGGGCCCCGCTTACTGTATAATCATATCCCTAATAGTTAATTGTTGTGTGCATGTAAAAGCATAATGAGCGATAATGATGAGTGCTATTACTTACAATTAGAAGCGCTCGCCGTTCGGAGCAGAGAGCAGAGAGGAGGGAGGAGGCAGGCCGGGAGGACGGGCGCTGGCAGTGTGAGTCAACCGTCATGCGCCCACGCCGCCTGCTTCATTTATAAAGTGGGCGGCACAGGCGCGTGACGTATGACTCACGTTGCCAGCGCCTGTCCTCCCGGCCTGCCTCCTCCCTCCTCTCTGCTCCGAACGGCGAGCGCTTCTAATTGTAAGTAATAGCGCTCATCATTATCGCTCATTATGCTTTTACATGCACACAATTAACTATTACAGATATGATTATACAGCGAGCGGGGCCCGTGTAGTAGAATACAGTCACTGCACGGGCCCCGCTGCCATTATAAATGCAGATGCCGCCCCCAGCCCCTCCTCCCTCACAGCTGATACACCCGCCGCACGGCATCCCGGCGGGTGTATCATTGAAAACTAGGCAAAATAGGCTACATTCGCCGTATAAGACGCACTGCTATTTTCCCCCC
The DNA here is from genome assembly GCF_014858855.1 of Bufo gargarizans. Lineage (NCBI taxonomy): Eukaryota > Metazoa > Chordata > Amphibia > Anura > Bufonidae > Bufo > Bufo gargarizans. The sequence goes on along the minus strand of NC_058080.1, from coordinate 405,396,601 downwards.
ACTTTTGGGGGGGAAAAAGTGCGTCTTATACGGCGAAAAATACGGTATGTAATTTTTAATAGTGTATGAAATTTTTAAAATTTTAAATAATATATGTATTCTTAAAAGTTTTAAATACAATATGTATTCTTAACATTGAATTCTTAAATAATATATGCACTTTAACATTATATCTATTATGTACAAAATACGAGTGTCAATATATGTCTGAGAATGCGGTCATCTATATAAAATTGAATTATAGTAAAAACGCAATGGAACCGCATTACACAAAAACCGCAGGATTATCGCATAGAGAGCTATGTGTTATTGTAATTATCCAATCTTTGGCTATATATATCCATTGCTATAAACGAGCATCATGAAATAAGGGGATATATATATAGAGCTAATGGACTCTATTTTTATGAATATATATATATATATAAGAAAACGGAACTTATTCATGAAAATATACCTATTATAATGAGATTGCGTTTTTTTATATATACAGTCATGTGAAAAAATTAGGACACCCTTTGAAAGCATGTGGTTTTTTGTAACATTTTTAATAAAAGGTTATTTCATCTCCGTTTCAACAATACAGAGAGATTAAAGTAATCCAACTAAACAAAGAAAACTGAAGAAAAGTCTTTTCAAGATCTTCTGTAAATGTCATTCTACAAAAATGCCTATTCTAACTGAGGAAAAAGATAGGACACCCTCACATGTATTCCCTCTTAAATTGGCTCAGATCTCACACAGGTATATCACACCAGGTGCACATAATTAGTAGATCGTTACTCTGCATGTTGAATGAGGCTTGCCCTATTTAAACCTCAGACATTTAGTTTGGTGTGCTCCTGACTGTTGAAGTGAGAGTGAGCACCATGGTGAGAGCAAAAGAGCTGTCAGAGGACTTCAGAAAAAAGATTGTAGCAGCCTATGAGTCTGGGAAGGGATTTAAAAAGATCTCAAAAGATTTTGAAATCAGCCATTCCACTGTCCGGAAGATAGTCTACAAGTGGAGGGCTTTCAAACAACTGCCAACATGCCCAGGACTGGTCGCCCCAGCAAGTTCACCCCAAGAGCAGACCGCAAGATGCTAAAAGAGGTCTCCAAAAACCCTAAAGTGTCATCTCGAGAACTACAGCAGGCTCTGGCTACTGTTGATGTAGAAGTACATGCCTCTACAATCAGAAAGAGACTGTACAAGTTTAACTTGCATGGGAGGTGTGCAAGGAGGAAACCTTTGCTTTCCAAGAGAAACATCGAGGCCAGACTGACATTTGCCAGAGATAAAGTTGACAAAGACCAGGACTTCTGGAATAATGTTCTTTGGACAGATGAGTCCAAAATTGAATTATTTGGACACAACAGCAGAGGACATGTTTGGCGTAAACCAAACACAGCATTCCAAGAAAAGAACCTCATACCAACTGTGAAGCATGGAGGTGGAAGTGTCATGGTTTGGGGCTGCTTTGCTGCAGCAGGACCTGGTCAGCTCACCATCATAGAATCCACGATGAATTCTACTGTGTATCAGAAGGTGCTTGAAGAACATGTGAGACCATCAGTTAGAAAATTAAAGCTGAAGCGGAACTGGACCATGCAACATGACAATGACCCAAAACATACTAGTAAATCAACCAAAGATTGGCTGAAAAAGAAGAAATGGAGAGTCCTGGAATGGCCAAGTCAAAGTCCAGATTTGAATCCCATTGAGATGCTGTGGGGTGACTTGAAAAGGGCTGTACGTGCAAGAAACCCCTCAAACATCTCACAGCTGAAAAAGTTCTGCATTGAGGAGTGGGGTAAAATTTCCTCAGACCGATGTCGAAGACTGGTAGATGGCTACAAGAACCGTCTCACTGCAGTTATTTCAGCCAAAGGAGGTAACACTCGCTATTAGGGGCAAGGGTGTCCTATCTTTTTCCTCAGTTAGAATAGGCATTTTTGTAGAATGACATTTACAGAAGATCTTGAAAAGACTTTTCTTCAGTTTTCTTTGTTTAGTCGGATTACTTTAATCTCTCTGTATTGTTGAAACGGAGATGAAATAACCTTTTATTAAAAATGTTACAAAAAACCACATGCTTTCAAAGGGTGTCCTAATTTTTTCACATGACTGTATATACATGATCTGTTTTAGAAGTCTATATGACTTATTTTATTATATATGTTTTTTTGGTTTAAAGTGATATACCTAGCTATTTGTTTAATTATTTTTTAACTTAGAAATAATGAGTTTGTGGGTGATATATTTGCCTGTCCGACATAGGAAGGAATCCACGTCACTTCCTATGCATAGTTAATCAATCTGGACCACACCTGTGCAGGTGTATAAAAACCAGCCATTTCTATGGGTAACTTAGCCACTGAAGAAGGAGTCGTAGTCACTCCGAAACGCGTATGGTAACTACCCCATGAAAAGAAGCACAATACCGGAGGACTAAAAAGCGCTTAAAAAGAAAGAAAGACGCGAGGGATCGGTGAATTTTGGCTTATAAAAGCAAAGACCAGCCGGATATCTGCCTCCCTGGAGAGTCGATTCTTTTGGTAAAGTCTATCCCTGTGAGATATCTACTAAAGGCGCAGAAGGAATATATTACCGATCGACTCCCAATATAGTACGGCTGCATATGATCACCGAGGATCCCGAATTCGCACTGAACTCTGTTGGAATCAAACCTCCATATACCGTATCGCTGCCTGTAAAGAATTCCATCACACGTGGAACGCCACCAGTGATGCAACAAAAGCCGGCATCACTTTATCTATAACTGTGAGTAAAACAGCTCCGGCTTATTCCTAATAACAGGCAACAACATTGTAGCGATAATTCATGTGTAACGACTATTAAGTCGCACAGATACAAGTGACTTTTCAAAAAACTGTATCCAAATATCAAGTTCATCTTTACTATTGCGACCTTACCTATTGGGGTATTGATCGGGTTAAATAACCCGTTTGGAAAGACACTTTTGTACCATACAACAAACCTTGGTCAAAGTACAGTATTAATACTATTGTATTTAACATTTTATTAATTTTAGTTTGTGTATTTTAAGCATGTCTATTTAATAGTGTATATTACTAATAAATATTGTTTATATTAATTATCCGTGTGGAACCGAATAGTGGTGTGCCCTACTACTTTTCTCCTTGTTTTCCAATATTTTTAGAGGATCGGGTGAATCCTCTCTGTAGGAGCACCCATACCATTTTTGATTACACAGGTGAGCCCTCTCTAAATATTTGTATTATGTTGAATATGTTTGTGTTCTTCATCATTGTGTTGATGATTTTGTGTCATCTGAGGGTATTATAGGTTGATTGTTTTGTTCATATGATCCCATGTTTAGTCTTGCATTATAAGGGAATGTTAATGTTCCTTATTTGTAGGTCTATGATATTGGATAATAAGTCAATAAATACTATTAGGCCACTTCCACACAGTCAGTATTTGGTCATAATTTTTTCTCCCCATTTAATAATATTTATTTATTTATTTATATAGCACCGTCATATTCTGCGGCGCTTTACAATTTCATAGGGTTCATGTAATAAAACAAAAGTAACTGGCTAATACAACTAAAACACTATGAGTTGGGGCTCTGCTCACAAGAGCTTGCAATCTACAGGGAGTGCAGAATTATTAGGCAAGTTGTATTTTTGAGGATTAATTTTATTATTGAACAACAACCATGTTCTCAATGAACCCAAAAAACTTATTAATATCAAAGATGAATATTTTTGGAAGTAGTTTTAGTTTGTTTTTAGTTTTAGCTATTTTAGGGGGATATCTGTGTGTGCAGGTGACTATTACTGTGCATAATTATTAGGCAACTTAACAAAAAACAAATATATACCCATTTCAATTATTTATTTTTACCAGTGAAACCAATATAACATCTCAACATTCACAAATATACATTTCTGACATTCAAAAACAAATCAGTGACCAATATAGCCACCTTTCTTTGCAAGGACACTCAAAAGCCTGCCATCCATGGATTCTGTCAGTGTTTTGATCTATTCACCATCAACATTGCGTGCAGCAGCAACCACAGGCTCCCAGACACTGTTCAGAGAGGTGTACTGTTTTCCCTTCTTGTAAATCTCACATTTGATGATGGACCACAGGTTCTCAATGGGGTTCAGATCAGGTGAACAAGGAGGCCATGTCATTAGATTTTCTTCTTTTATACCCTTTTTTGCCAGCCACGCTGTGGAGTACTTGCCTTGTGGAGTACTGTGGAGCATTGTCCTGCATGAAAATCATGTTTTTCTTGAAGGATGCAGACTTCTTCCTGTACCACTGCTTGAAGAAGGTGTCTTCCAGAAACTGGCAGTAGGACTGGGAGTTGAGCTTGACTCCATCCTCAACCCGAAAAGGCCCCACAAGCTCATCTTTGATGATACCAGCCCAAACCAGTACTCCACCTCCAGCTTGCTGACGTCTGAGTCGGACTGGAGCTCTCTGCCCTTTACCAATCCAGCCACGGGCCCATCCATCTGGCCCATCAAGACTCACTCTCATTTCATCAGTCCATAAAACCTTAGAAAAATCAGTCTTGAGATATTTCTTGGCCCAGTCTTGACGTTTCAGCTTGTGTGTCTTGTTCAGTGGTGGTCGTCTTTCAGCCTTTCTTACCTTGGCCATGTCTCTGAGTATTGCACACCTTGTGCTTTTGGGCACTCCAGTGATGTTGCAGCTCTGAAATATGGCCAAACTGGTGGCAAGTGGCATCTTGGCAGCTGCACGCTTGACTTTTCTCAGTTCATGGGCAGTTATTTTGCGCCTTGGTTTTTCCACACGCTTCTTGCGACCCTGTTGACTATTTTGAATGAAACGCTTGATTGTTCGATGATCACGCTTCAGAAGCTTTGCAATTTTAAGAGTGCTGCATCCCTCTGCAAGATATCTCACTATTTTTGACTTTTCTGAGCCTGTCAAGTCCTTCTTTTGACCCATTTTTCCAAAGGAAAGGAAGTTGCCTAATAATTATGCACACCTGATATAGGGTGTTGATGTCATTAAACCACACCCCTTCTCATTACAGAGATGCACATCACCTAATATGCTTAATTGGTAGTAGGCTTTCGAGCCTATACAGCTTGGAGTAAGACAACATGCATAAAGAGGATGATGTGGTCAAAATACTCATTTGCCTAATAATTCTGCACTCCCTGTATAAGGAATTAGGGGTGACACATAAGGTAGTTGATTGTGATAAGTAGGATTCAAGCCATTATTGAACTGAAAGCACTGGTGTAGGCCAATCTGCTTTGGGTGTGGGACTGTTAAAGGATCGACTTTAGGCCAGAGGAGTTGGTGGGGGAGAGGTTTACTCGAGGAATAGTCATTTTAGGTAGTTTGATAATCCTGCCTGAAAAGATGTATTTTTAAGACACGTTTGAAGGTGGAGAAGTTGTGAATTGACCTAAAATTCCAAGGCAGAGTATTCCAGAGAGTATGTGCAGCTCGAGAAAAGTCTTGAAGACGGGAGTGAAAGGTGTAACTTATGGAGGTTTTTAATCTTAGGTCGCTAACAGAACGGAGAGCACAAGTAGGGTGTTAGATGGAGATGAGGGAGGAGGTGTATGGAGGTGCAGCACTGTGGAGAGCTTTGTGGGCGAGGGTGAGAAGTTTGAAATGTATTCTGTAGTGGATGGGTAACCAGTGAATTGACTGGCACAGACTAGTAGCATCAGTGTAGCGGGTGGATAGATAGATGAGCCTGGCTGCTGCATTTAGGACAGACTGAAGGGGGGAGAGTTTAGTGAGAGGAAGACCGATTAGTAATGAGTTGCAGTAGTCAAGACGAGAATGAATCAAGGGATTTTGTCAAACAAAACCAGGAGTTAATCCAAAACATAGTAGGCACAGGTTTTTCAATTATATTTTTTCTCAATGTCGCACTCCTGGTTTTTATTGATACAAAATACAAACCAGGGAATAGTAGCCTTAAAGGACTATTCCAGTTAGGGCTCATGCACATGAGCGTGTGTGCCTTATGCCTGTATTGCAACTTAAATGGGTCCGCAATCCTCAAGATACGGAATGGTGCTGGGCATAGGCACGGATCGGAAACTCACAGATGCACTGCGAAGCGCTTCTGTGGGATTTTTGTCCATGCCTCCACACCGCAAAGAAATAGAACATGTCCTATTTTTTTGTGGTGCGGACCATCTCTTGCAAGTCAATGAGTCCGCATTTGCAAACGGTGTGCATATGGAAGATGCCTGTGCATTGCAGACTGCCATTTATCATCCACAGCACGGACACGAGGAAAACAAGCTCATTTGCATGAGCACTTATGTAGTTATCCCATATCCACCCCCACAGATCACGAGATCAGGGGCCCCATATTCTGTGGACCAGACCTCCCTTCCCCTCGGAAGTGAACGGAGTGGCCAATTGAGCATGTGCCCTGGCACTCCATCTGTTTTGATGGCAGTTTTAGAGATAGCCAAGTAGAGTCGCTATATGTAAAAGTCTAAAAGCTTATTCACATAACTGTAGTTTTCTTCCATGTACTGTCCCTTTTAAAAATAAAAAAGAACAGAACACTGTACTGTACAGGTCATTGGGACTATTCACATTTTTAAACAGATCCATGTACCCATTCTGAGAAATTGACTGCAGGTCCTATTCTGTTCTTGTGGAACAGCCATTTATGTTGTAGGTTGTGACTATAATATCGAATGCACACAGAAGCTTTCTATTTTTTCACTAATGTGTTATTTGCAGATGGAAAAGTGGACATGGCTGTGTAAATAAGCTCTTAGTCTCATATTTACATGTGAATTATAAAGTCAGTTTTGATGAAAATTTGTAAAAATATAGATATTAAAGTACATAAAAATAAGTCACTTTAAAAAATAGCAAAGAAGGAATGAAATGTCAGTGAGTAAAATTCATTATTCCAGCTCTGTGAATACTAGTCTGCTCTTTTCTCCAATTACTTGCTCACCTGATGTATGACTTTCTGAGATGCCAGATCTTATATTGAAGCAGAAACCCTCAGAGGTGAATTCATCTTCATATTAATAGGCCATGAACAGTTATATAAAGTGTTTTATGCAGCAAGACCTCTTCACAACATTGCTCAATCAATCTAAAGTCATACAGGTATGATCAACATTTAATTATTATGATTCAAACCATGTTATCACATTAAAACTGCAATTTTTATGTCTTCTAAAAATACTATTTAATAAATGTATTATTGAAAGGGCCAGGTGATATGACTATGCTGGAACCTGGTCCTGTCAATCAAGAAGGAGAGGAAGGGCTGGCAGAAGAAGTAGACTGAGCAATGGTGCACAGAGTGGCTTGGGCCCACCCTTGGTGCTCTTGACTATTCATTTACATATGAAGTAAAAGTACTATTTCTCCATAATAAAGCAATGGAAGGCTAAAGGAAACATATTATTGCATTCAACTGAGCTAGTCCTACAAGGCGTTGTGCCTGGTTTAACAGTAATTTTCCTGGTGAAAGACTCCCTCTATATAGTAGCTTTATAAATCCAGCAGCTATATTAAATAATTTTCTGGCCTTTTATACAATATGTCAGTTGCAAAGTGTCATACATCTGAGAAGAACTCCAGTCTATGAGCCCTGCTATATGTAGACATCACAGAGGTTGCTAACCTACTTTAATTATCCATACTTGCAGAGACAAAGTGGCGATCAGTCTGGCAGACGTGACACATGGACAATCACGTTGCTCCATTGGAATCAAGCTCCCATGGTTATAGCATCTAATTGCCAGGGGTTATAAAAGTTGACCCTTGCTTATCACCTCACCTATGTTTTTTAAAAGTAGCTGTTTTCGTAGGACATACCCTTTAATCCCAAGTTTGGTACTTAACTGGGTTTTCCCTGAATTAGTACAGTATTTGACAAATAAACTCATATAGCTGATTACCAAATGTACATCTTTCCTATACCTTTTTTTTTTTCAATTTTGACCATCCTGACCCAATTATACCATGTAAACAAGTCACCATGGTTTCTTTGCACCCTGTATATAGAACTTCCTGTTGCTGTGTCCAACCAAACCCATGATGCACTTCTTCTTTCTCTATCACAGCTCCAGCACCGCCCCTAACAACCCAGCTAGTTTATAGCTCCTCCCAACCAGCTACCGACATAGACACATTACATTGAAACTTTTTTAGGATGACATTGTGAAGAAACAACACATTTATATCACTATTCTGAACAGACGACAGAACAGACAGATGGTTGTGAGAAAAATGCAGATTGCACACGGAAGGTGTCCATAGTTTTTGGACCGCAAAATGCTTATGGTCATTTGCATGCGGCCTTTTGATTTTGCAGTATGCATCTTGAGGTGTGGTGGTCTCTATGTTGATCGTACACTCCAAACTAACTCATCCTTAAACCTGGCTGTTTTTAATTAGTGCAGTATATAGTTGCAGTCTGTTTTCCCTGAATTCACATGAGGGATGCTAGCAAAGAGAGCGGTAACAAGTGGAGTAGACACAGTATACATTTGGAGCCTGCTCTTCCTATATTAAGAGGTCAGTTGGCACAGAGAAAGGTATCATCTAGAGTTGGTTCCCATCTAGACTGAGGTTATTTTGTGGTAGATGGGCGCAAATACTGTAATTTTGATAAAAATATATTTGCTAAGTACCTTATATTCATTTTATATAGTGAATATAGCATTAGTTCATATATTCTGTTTGCAGAGTGTTGTTGCAGTGTATTTGCTGAAATTTTGGTCTGCAAAGCTGAAAGCCACATGAAAGATTGTACCTTCTATGAACAGGAATGGAAAATGAATAACGTAGGAATATGACCGTGTCTTGTACTCCGTTTCCTGTGCCATGATTTATTGCAGTATTTACATATATGGATTTTACAGTCCACCTAGGGAGTTAAGAAGATGTGTCATTATTGTGTTTGAATTGCTGTGAAATAGAGTAATGGCTTCCAAAAGTTAGCGCTAAGAATCCAAGTTCCTGTCAATTTCATTTTGCAGAGTGTATATATGCATTCGTGTTTAATGAACTTTCGGGCGACTTGAAATTTGTTTCTACCCTCAGCGCTCATTTTCCATGGCAAATCACAAGAGCACAGAGTACTTACTATGAGGTAGAAAAAAAAAACGATTCAAAACAAAGGATAAACTGCAAGCCAAATGACATTGGGGCGTAATGGATTATTGACTGCCCTATAAAGTATAGAAACCTATTTCTTTCTGTCAGCCAATATAACTGCTGAATCCAATTTGCAGAACAATCCAAATAACCTCCCTAGTGTACCATGGGTAGATTTAAAAGAAGAAGTGCAAGTGCTGGTAACTTCAAAGACTTACACCTTCAATTGTTCAGTAAAATAGGTCTCCAGTGTTACTTTAGCAGTAATGCAATTTATAAGAATATGTCCAATTTACCAAAGAAAAATCATTTTCTGCAACGGAACATTTTGATATACTGAAATATAATAATACAGAAAGGGAAAATGTATATTTTTTTAGCTTAAACACATTCGGTGTTGCAGACACTGGTTATTTTTTTGTGCAGAGACATAACAAGGCTTTCTTTACCCTGGGCAACTAATCAGTTGATGGCCCTAGCTCTGAATCTAAAATCCCTGGCTAAGGCTTCTTGGAGCCCCCTCTATCTATGCTCCTTTAGGGTACATTCACACGTCAGTATTTTTACCTTTCTAGATAAACTTTCCTTTTTTGCTGATCCTTTTTTCTGTACAACCTTCAGTTTTTTTACTTAAGTGCTTCCGAATCCGTTCCGTGTTTCCGTGATTCCGTTTTTGGGGTTTTTTCCCCCAAAAAAAGAGGAGGAGGAATAGATGTTGCTAGGGTACCAAAAAAAAAAAGTGTTGAAAACAGAGGACATCTTCTAGAACAGGGGCCATTTTATTGTGCTTTTGGTGTATTAGGAGCTGTGTAAGAAATCTCTTCCTTGCTAGCTTAGTTTTCTACAGTTTTCTCACCGATCGTCATGTCTGAATACTTGGATAATGTACTCCTCCTTCACTGGCTCATTTCTCGGCGATTCGGACGGCAATCAGCTATGTTGGACGAAGAGCCGGGGACAAAGAGGAGACGACACTGGGTACATCCGATTATTGCTCAGAGACTTCAGAAAGGTCAATTCCACACATTATTTAATGACCTGCGACAGGACCCCTTTAAGTTCAAATCTTACTGCCGTATGTCCATGGAGGCTTTTGACCATCTTCTGGTCTATCTCCACCCTGACCTCAGTTTCCAGGACACAAGTATGCAGCGCTGCAGCTCTCCAGAACAAAGGTTGGTAGTCACCTTGAGGTAAGTGAATTTTTCATAATATAAATACTATATCTAATAATAATTTATGAAAATGATTGTTAGTAGTGTTGATCACGAATATTCGAATTGCGAATTTTAATCGCGAATATCGGTACTTTGAGAATTCGCGAATATTTCGAATATTACAAAATATATTCGTAATTGCGAATATTCGATTTTTGTGAAAATACCAGTTCATGCAAATTTTATGCGAATTTTCGCAATCAAGAAAATAATGCCTGGAGATCATGAATTCACGAATATATGGCGAATATTCACCCAGAGATATCGCGAATTCGAATATTGCCCCTGCCGCTCATCACTAATTGTTAGCAAACTAATTTTTTCTTTTTTCTTTCAGATTCTACTTTCTACTCGGAATCTCTACAATCTCTGGGATTGTTTGTCATACCTGTAAAGTCAGAGAAGCGGCAGTGGCGTTGCAAGGGGGGTGTGGGCCGGGTGACACCAGCAGGGCCGCTAACTTGCACACTTCTCATTTAATCCCAGGCATAGTCATCTCAGGGGAGGATGTGTCTGGGATTCAAACCCATGACCTTCTGTATCTTTGTATTTCAGAAAAGATTCTGCTGGGATTTGAACCTACAACCCTCTGTATCAGAGGCCAAGCATTTACCCACACAGCCATAAGAGCTGCAATGCTTCTGACTGAAACGAGACTTCTACTGTTATAGCTGGCTAAGTGTACATCATATATAGAGATATAGCAGAGCTGAGTGTACTGGGACAGCTGTCATATAGAGATAAAGCAGTGCTGGGTGTGTTGGGGCAGCTGTCATGTGTATAGATGTACACTTAGCCAGCTATAACAGTAGAAGTCTCATATTATTTCAGTGTGGGTAAGTACTTTGCCTCTGATACAGAAGGTCGTGGGTTTGAATCCCAGCAGAAACTTTTCTGAAATACACAAGCACCGACTCCATATATGGACATACAGGGCGGGAAACAGGAAGAGGCTGCATCGCTGACATGGAGGTAAGTATAAGTGTTTTTAATTTAGTTTTTTTTAATACCCGACTGTTGCTGTTATGAGGGGAGCGGGAGGCACTTGATACTGGCACATGGGGGGAGGGGGGTTGGTACCTGATACTGGCACATGGGGGTGGGGGGGTTGGCACTATGATACTTGCACATGGGGGTGGGGGGGTTGGCACTATGATACTGGCACATGGGGGGGAAGGAGAGAGGCACCTGATACTGGCACATGGGGGGACTTGGCACCTGATGCTGGCACATGGGGGAGGGGGGTTGGCACCTGATACTAGCTTCTGGCACTTGGGGGGGTTGGCACTGATACTGGCACATGGGGGAAGGAGAGAGGCACCTGATATTGGCACATGGGGGGGTTGGCACTATGATACTGGCACATAGGGTGGAGAGAGGCACTTGATACTGGGACATGAGGGGGAGAGAGGCACTTGATACTGGCACATGGAGGGGTTTGGCACTATGATACTGGCACATGGGGGGTGGGAAGGAGAGAGGCACTTGATACTGGCACTTTTTTGGGGGGGAGATGGCACTATGATACTGGCACATGGGGGGTGGGAAGGAGCGAGGCACTTGATACTGGCACTTTTTTTGGGGGGGTGGCACTATGATACTGGCACACGGGGGGTGGTAAGGAGAGAGGCACTTGATACTGGCACTTTATTTTTTTTGGGGGGTGGCACTATGATACTGGGACATGGGGGGGTTTGGCACTATGATACTGGCACATGGGGGGTGGGAAGGAGAGAGGCACTTGATACTGGCACTTTTTTGGGGGGGAAGATGGCACTATGATACTGGCACATGGGGGTTTGGCAATTAATACTGGCACATGGGGGTGGGAAGGAGAGAGGCACTTGATACTGGCACTTTTTCTGGGGGGGGGAGTTGGCACTATGATACTGGGACATGGGGGAGTTTGGCACTATGATACTGGCACATGGGGGGTGGGAAGGAGAGAGGCACTTGATACTGGCACTTTTTTGGGGGGGAGATGGCACTATGATACTGGCACATGGGGGGTTTGGCAATTGATACTGACACATGGGGGGTGGGAAGGAGAGAGGCACTTGATACTAGCACTTTTTTGGGGGGAAATGGCACTATGATACTGGGACATGGGGGGGTTGGCACTATGATACTGGCACATGGGGGGTGGTAAGGAGAGAGGCACTTGATACTGGCACTTTCTGTTTGGGGGGGGAGATGGCACTATGATACTGGCACATTTTTTTTGGGGGGGGGGGTGGCACTATGATACTGGCACATTGGGGGGTTTGGCACTTGATACTGGCACATGGGGTGGAAGGAGAGAGGCACCTGATAATGGCACATGGAGGGGGGTTGGCACCTGATGCTGGCACATTGGGGGAGGGGGGTTGGCTCCCTGATACTGGCTACTGGCACATGGGGGGTTGGCACTATGATACTGGCACATGGGGGAAGGAGAGAGGCACCTGATATTGGCACATGGGGGGGTTGGCACTATGATACTGGCACATGGGGGGGGAAGGAGAGAGGAACTTGATACTAGCACATGGGGGGAAGAGAGGCACTTGATACTGGCACTTTTGGGTTTGGGGGTGGCACTATGATACTGGGACATGGGGGGGAGGAGAGGCACTTGATACTGGCACATGGGGAAGGTTTGGCACTTGATACTGGCACATGGGGGGGTTTGGCACTTGATACTGGCACATCGGGGGTTGGAAGGAAAGAGGCACTTAATACTGGCACTTTTGTTTGGGTGGGGGAGATGGCACTATGATACTGGGACATGGGGGGGTTTGGCACTATGATACTGGCACATGGGGGGTGGGAAGGAGAGAGGCACTTGATACTGGCACTTTTTTGGGGGGAGGGGGTAGATGGCACTATGATACTGGCACTTTTTTGGGGGGGAGATGGCACTATGATACTGGCACATGGGGGGGTTTGGCACTTGATACTGGCACATGGGGGGTGGGAAGGAGAGAGGCACTTGATACTGGAACTTTTTTGGGGGAGATGGCACTATGATACTGGCACATGGGGAGGAGAGAGGCACTTAATACTGGCACATTGGGGGGGGAGATGGCACTATGATACTGGCACATGGGGGGAGAGAGGCACTTGATACTGGTACATGGGGGGTGGCACTATGATACTGGCACATGTTGGGTGCGAAGGAGAGAGGCACTTGATACTGGAACATTGGGGGGGAGATGGCACTATGATACTGGGACATGTAGGGGGGAGGAGAGAGGCACTTGATACTGGCACATGATGGGGGGCATCTATGGGGACACTTACTGGCACATTATTGGGGGGCATTATTGGAGGACACTAGGCTGGCAGCCGATCAGAGGCCAGACACTGAGGGCATCTACTGGGGCACTATATATGGGGCATTTTATACTGGTACATTATGGGGGGCACCAGCAGGAAGGGGGGAGAGGAGCACTATGGGGGAATTTACTGGGGGCACTATATAGGGGTATTTTATACTGGCACATTATGGGGGCACTATGGGGACATTAGCTCAACTGGGGGCATTACAAGGGGGTATTTTTTGCACTGTCACATTATAAGGAGAATTATTTCTACTGGGGGGGGGCATTATCATGGGCTTTATTACTCCCCATGGTATGACCCCCTAGTAGCAGCACCAGCCTCTCCTTGCTCTGCTATCCCTCTGCCCCTTCTCCAAATCCTTATTATGTAATCTTTCTCATTAGGATAAAACACATCAGCTCTGCCGAGCCCCCGGCCAAAGTGTGGAAGTGGCGTCCGAGATCCCCAAGGGTCAAGCCAAGTAATTGTAAGTTTTCATGTGGAGTATGTTTGTTATACACATATAGCCTACACTGTGCCCCACAATATACAGTATACCTCTACACTGTGCCACACAATATACAGTATACCTCTACACTATGCCCCACAATATACAGTATACCTCTACACTGTGCCCCACAATATACAGTATACCGCTACACTGTGCCACACAATATACAGTATACCTCTACACTGTGTCGCACAATGTACAGTATACCTCTATACTGTGCCCCACAATATACAGTATACCTCTACACTGTGCCCCACAATATACAGTATACCTCTACACTGTGCCCCACAATGTACAGTATACCTCTACACTGTGCCCCACACTATACAGTATACCTCTGCACTGTTCCCCACAATATACAGTATACCTTTACACTGTGCCCCACAATATACAGTATACCTCTACACTGTGTAGTCTGTTTTATAAGCACCATTGTTTTGTGGTGGCGGACAGAAAATAATCTGGAAGTGCCCCTCCCGAGACCAGGTGGGGTGACACCATTTTCTACCGCACAGGGTGACACCAGCCCTAGCAACGCCACTGAGAAGCGGTGATGCCCACCCCCAAGGCGGAAGATTGGCTACGGATCGCTGAGGGATTTTACCAATCAGTGCAGTTTCCTAACTGCATTGGGGCACTGGACGGTAAGCATATCCGTGTGAAGAAGCCGCCTCACTCAGGGTCCCTGTACTTCAATTACAAGCAATATTTTTCTGTAGTGCTGATGGCCCTTGCTGACAGTAACTACAGGTTTGTAATTGTGGATATCGGGGCCTATGGGAGCACTTCAGACGCCCGCATCTTTAGTGCTTCCAAAATGGGTGAACGGCTTCAGACAAACCAGCTTGCCCTGCCAGAGCCCAGTAGACTACCCGGATCTGCAGATCCGCCGGCTCCATTTGTGATCATGGCAGACGAAGGATTCGCATTGTCACCCCACATGATGCGACCCTTCCCTAGACGCGATCTGGATGACAGGAAGCGCATCTTCAACTATCGATTGACTCGCACCCGTCGGTATGTGGAGTGCGCTTTTGGAATACTGTCCACTAAGTGGAGAGTATTCTTGTCATCTATACAGATGAATCCGGACAATGCCACCCTGGTGATACAGGCTTGTGTACTGCTACACAACTTCACCAGGATCCATGATGCCTTCACAGATGCAGAATTGGGCCTAAATATGACTTCTCCTGTCAGTTTAGACCTGAGCCAGCCTGGACGACCTGGAACAGCTGGACTAGCTGTTCGGTAACTCTATGCCGACTACTTCTGCAGTCCTGAGGGGGCATTGTCGTGGTAGACGATGATTTCAGCTGGAATCTGGTTTAAATTTTTTCCAAATTTTATTAATTTTTTTTCGTTTAGTTAGATCCCCTGTTGTTAGTTTAGATTAGGGACTCGCAAGAGAATGAGGACCCTTGACGTGGGCTTGCGTGCTGAGGTATTTTGTAAAAACCAAATTTTTGGTGAAAATACCTTCTAATACCTCATTTTTAATTACGTCTCATTTTAAATTTGAATTTTATGCTAAAATTACTTGTTGTCCAGGTTCAGAGCTGAACTCTAATATGTCCCATATATAATAATTTTTTAATAGGGATATGTCTGGGTTCATCTCTGAATTTGAACAACACATGACAGTATTCAGACCCGCAATCCACAAAGAATTAACTTCTATGCAGACTAGGTAAGTATAGAACATCAGCATTTAAAGGGGACAGCACATGATGTTTTTTATTGTTTGTAGTAAGCTACATTCTGTACATTCATTCTAGTGATTTAAACAATGCAAGCCATCATGTGTCTAATTTAAAGCAGAAATTTAATCTAGAATTAATAAAAAATTATATTTCATTTTATGTTATTGACCTAGACAAATAGTAGTTCATTAATATAAAATGTATTCCTAAATTAAAAATAAATAAAATCATCTGCATGTTCCGTTGTTGGAACAGCCAGCCAATTCCATGCTGAATCTAAACAACTGTTCTGCTAGTTTTCTGCTCCAGCCCCATTCACTGTATAATGGAATTGTGCACAAGTGAATGGGGCCAGTGCAGAAATATAACACCACATTGATCTACCTTAATGGATCGTGAAGGGTGATCCCCCGCAGGAACACGGATACTGCTCACGCTATTGTGAAAGCTATACATATTTTTTTATTTAAAAAAGACGTTCAATATCATCGTAAAAAATTTTTATTAACATTTAACGTTAACAATATATGTAATAAAATAATCTGAAAATATAAAGTATTTTTTAATAAACCAATTTTTTAAATATCAAATAATTCCCAGGTAAAAGGGCCCGGTGTATGTATCACAGGAGGTTCTGGCCTATTTAACCTGTATACAGGTGTTTCTATATTGAGATGCTGATCTCTTAACAGCTCTATTCTATGCACAATGTCAAATGGTTCACTGTATCTATATAGATCCATTAATAAACACAGTGATGAGAGACAACGTGTTTGCCGTTCCTCAGGCACACAAGCGAGACTTGATGCCAGACTTCTTATGGTTTGTTCTTCTAAACTGTCCGACCGATTCTGATTTAGAAATTGTAGAACCCCATCAATCAAATTCCTAACCTCTAAATCAGAATCGGCCGCGTGTCTGTGCCGTCGTCTGCCTGAAGAAGGGCTAACAGGTTGCTCTTGAACAGGAGAAGTATCCACGTTTGCCGGAATTTCTGGAGAAGTTGTAAGAATTGGTTCACTTCTAATTTCTGGAATTTCTTCTCTGGATTCTTCTAGTGGTGCTTGCGAGGCCTCTTGTGAAATATTCCCTGTTGCGTCCGGATTTGGAGTTGAATCCGATGACAGATTATCCACAGTTCTATAAATAAAAAAAAATATAAAAATTCTATAGACATATACATATAAATCATTTCAACTAACGTGCTAAAATTGAACAGTAGTCGAACCGCTACTTGACTGGACAGTGCATAGCGCGTGCACAATGAAATATCTAAACTAACTTAAGAAACCTGTAAAAAAATATGTCCAAACTTAAATTAAATTTTTAATAATATGTAAATAACAGTGAAGCTCTATTTTTAAACATTTTCATCCTCTCTGCAAGCAGTGATCTTCCTATAGGGCAGTCATGTCCAACCTGCAGCCCTACAGTAAGACTACAACTCCCAGCTTTCATAGATAGCTTACTAGCTACTAGGGCATGCTTGGAGTTGTAGTCTTGCTGCAGTTGGAGTGGCGCAGGTAGGACATGACTGCTATAGGGGCTTTTTTAAATATATGGGTAGTCAGGCTGCTGACCCCCTGCTATTGTGTGGCCCTGTTCACATATCAGTTTTTTGATCACTTATTTCTATATAGAGCCAAAACCAGTTGTGGCTCAAAAAACTCAGAACAGGTGCAGTTATTTTTATTATTCCTAATCTCTGAGTAGCCTCCACTTCAGGATTTTGCTCACAAAAAAAATGGAGAATAAATGATCAATTTAATGACGTCTGAACAAGGACTGTCTGAAGCGCTATGTCCGTATAGGTCGTCGGCCATGTATGACCATTGCAAAACTGGGTACACACAACACACGGACACAGCGCTATCACACAGACATTTTTTACATTGGATATATAATTAAAAATAAAAACTCTTACCTGCTTAACTTCATAATTGGTTTAAAAAAATCCAGATGACGGGTATATAAATAAGTTTTTTTCTTTAATGAGCCATCGCCACTACGAGCCTTGATATTTTTTTCTCGGCGATATTGGTCCCGGCACGAGTACCACTGTTTTTTTAAAGTATTTTACTGTTAATAAAATAAAAATGAAATTATTAATTTTAGAAAAGACTAGCATAATCCTTGCAGCTACCACAATCAATTAAAAACCAATTTTGCATTTATGCATCCATGAGCCATCTGCATAAAGAACAAAATCTATATGACCCTATCAGCACCTACACTACATATGTCCAACCTGTGGCTATCCTGATGGTAAGAAACTACTACTCCCATCATTGCCTCATACCCCACAGCTATCAGCCTACAGAAGGCCATGCTGGGAGTAGTAGTTTTACAACTGCTGGAGAGCTGCATGTTGGCCAGCAATAACCAATCCTATCACACACATCATTCTATATAAATCCTGAAAATTGACTATATTAACATTACATTTTTTACCATAAATAATAGATGCATGCTATGTGAAGGAGTTAATGGATTTGCAAACATTTTAAACCACGGTTGCTATGCAACCTCAGGTTTTAATGCATTGCACAAAAGGAAAAACCAATGTATGCAAAGCAATAAAGACTAGGCCTTGTACAATAAAATCTAAACCAGGGATGCAGAACCAGTGTTCCTCCAGCTTTTGCAAAACTACTACTCCCATCATTGCCGGATACCCCCAGCTATCAGCCTACAGAAGGCCATGCTGGGAGTAGTAGTTTTACAACAACTAGAGGTCTGCAGGTTGAACATCTCTGATCTACAAATCGCTGTGATTGTCCATGTCCAGAAGCAGCATAGAAAATGTTCTAATGAGCACCCAAATATCACTGACACTCAAAAGTACACTTTCTATGCTGTTCCAGGACAGATAGGACACAAAAAACGGACCTAATATCGAATCTGTACACAAAAATTAGACATTACATTTTATGAGGCCTCATGCACACGTCCGTGTTCCGCGGCCGAGAGAGGACCGTGGAAACCCGTCCGGGATTCCTCTTGACAGCATGAGCGCACGGCGTCATTGGTTGCTATGACGCCGTGCGCTTCATGCAGCCGCTGCTGTTCTGTAATACACTAGTATAGTGTATTACTGTACAGCAGCGGCTGCATGAAGCGCACGGCGTCATAGCAACCAATGACGCCGTGCGCTCATGCTGTCTGGAGGAATCCCGGCCGGGATACCACGGTCCGCTCTCGGCTGCGGAAAACGGACGTGTGCATGAGGCCTAATACTCACTAATTTTATCACGTTTGGCGATATTAGCCGACTCCCAGGCTGCAGTCATCAATTCTGTGGCTATCTCCTCCCAACAGCGGTCCTTAAATGCACGGTCCTGATATTGGTCCTTTCTTGTATCCCACAAGGATGGCCGCTCCTAGATCATGATGATCAAACGTTCAACTTCATATGCCATTTTTTGCTCAAAGTTTTTACTGAAGAGACACTCAGCACAGCAGACAGGATACAGCTTTCCCTGGTGCTGAAAGCACATGGCCTTTTTTATTTTTATTTCCTGTCAACGGATCCGAAAATCTGGATGACATGAGGATGCTTTTAGCATGTCTTCCAGATTTTTGACGGATCCATTGACTAGAATGGGATGACGGAACGGAAAATCGGACAAATAGTAGGACAGGGTATATTTTTTTCCAGGATCCGAATGCACGGAACCCACGGAACGGAACGGAATCACGGATTCGGAGAGCACCATGAGTACTGTCCGAATATTTGCGGAATCCATTGAAAATGATAGGATCCGCATAACGTTCCGTTTTTTATCGGAACGGATGCGGAAATCCCAAAACGGACGTGTGAATGGACCCTTATTCTGTATCTCATCTAGATTTTATATTTAAAAGAGTTCCATTGCTTCCTTTCTTCCTCCTCTATTTATGCGGCCTTGAAGCTTCAGTTATTGTACATGGATGGTCTATTTTTGTGGCAGTCGATATGAATTATGCAATTACAAGGGTGCTTTAAAGTGTGTGAACCCTTCAAAATATTCTAAATTTCTGCATGAATTTGACCTAAAACTACATCAGAGTTTCACACAAGTCCTTAAAGTAGATAAAGATACATTAAACAAATCAAAAGTACTAGACTTGGCCATTTATTTATTGAGTAAAATGGTTCGATATCACATGTCTGTGAGTGGCAAAAGTATGTGAACCTTTAGGATATGTCAGATAATTTGAAGGTGAAAGTAGAGTCTGATGTTTTTAGTCAATGGCATGACGATCAGGTATGATTAGGTGACCTGTTTTATGTAATGAACAGGAATCTGTCAAGTCTGTTCTTTATAAGATATGTTTGTGGAAATGTATCTTGGCACAAACAACAAAAGGTTATGTTGACCTCAGTAGAAGAGTTGTTGATGCTCGTCAGGCTGAAAAAGGTTACAAAACCATCTCTTAAGGGTTAGGACACGAGCAATCCATAGTCAGATAGATTGTGTACAAATGGAAGACATTCAAGACCATTATTACTGTCCCCAGGAGTGGCAGACCAATAAGGATCATGCAAAGATCAAGGCTTGTAATAGTCTACCAGGTCACAAAGAAACTCAAGCTGTAAGCAACTAAAGGCCTTTTTCACATTAGTGAATATTAATGTTCATGAGTTCATCATCAGGAGAAGTCTGAACAATAATGGTGTACATGGCAGGATTTGCTAAAGATTATCTTGTCAAGCCACAAATCTGATGTAGTTCCATGTCAATATATGCAGAAATGTAACATTTTTTTAAGGGTTCACAAACTTTCAAACACCATTGTAACTTGATCAATTTAGAATTAAAATCAAGCAATTGTGAGCTTGATATAATAAAATAAACATTACTTATCCATCAGATCAGATCCAGTGGTGTCGCTCCTGCCCTCTACACTGGGATGTTTTACTGTAGTGATGATGTCACATCAATAACATGTGACCGCAGCCTTTTCTAATTTCAGCATTGGTTTTGTTGTTTATAATTCACTGGATAATGTCACCTTTTTTTTTTTTTATCTTTTTTTCAGCAATCATGTTCATGATTTTGATATGAATTACATTGCTTGGTATTATATATGATATAATTTTTATTATGCAAGAAAATTTAGACTAAAACCTTCAGAATCACAGGTGCATATCCATGAAGCAAACATTATTACAAATAACAAAATGGCTGCACACCGTTATATATATACAAACAATAGAGCTAAGAAATGGGGGTCATTCTAGATAAAAGTGGTACAATACCGACTATAAATGAGTATAAAGGAATAATGGAAGCTCTTAGCGCACATATGTGTCGGGCCCACCTACCAGGCGTCAAGGTGGCTTCCGCAGATTGGTCCCTATCACTAAAGATACTGCCTCACTTTGGACTTACTTAAGCCTACAATATTCAGGGCAGTGTAGGAACCAGCTACAAACGTGCTCAGAAGTCCCAGGTAGATGGGCGTGTTCAGTCTAAAAGGGGGGCCACCCCCAATATATTGCAAGAAAATTTAGACTAAAACCTTCAGAATCACAGGTGCATATCCATGAAGCAAACATAATTACAAAAAACAGAATGGCCTCTCCTCCTGACGAAGCAATAACGTGAAATGTGCGTTGAGGGGAAGTCACCATTTTACATTCTAATCTAAGGTATGTCACAGATAGGAAGGTCCAAGTATAGTTCAACTTCATGATATTACATTTTTATCATTCATTGGATAGTAAGGAAAGACTTTAAATGATTTAGGGGTTGGTTTAGAGGTGGTATTAGACTGCCCAGGAAATGTCACGCTATCTCCATATATCATAGCTGTTAGTAACTAATTAAAAAGAGGTAGCTGGCCATACCTTAAGCCAATGAGATAGATGCGGGGTATTAAAGATTCTTGGTACCTTTATACTATCATGCAGTTATGTTTCTGTGATTGAATAAGTACTATGGCGTAATATGTTTGAATCCCTACTGTAATTATGAAATGATAATTAGTATTTTTTTTAATCATTTTTAATAAAAGTGAATTTTTAAAGGAACAAAGTATTACTCATTTGTTGTTGATTTTATTGTAAATTACTTTACCAGTTTCGAATTGAAATCAAGCAATTATGAGCAGTGCAATAAAATAATAAAATAAACATTGCTTAATAAATGATCCATCAGATCCAGTGGTGTCGCTCCTGCCCTCTGGGATGTTTTACTGTAGTGGTAATGTCACATCAATAACATGTGACCACAGCAGCCAATCACTGTCCGTTTCTGATTAGCGCATTGGGTGGGGGTGGAGGCGTAAGGAAATGTATTTGGTAAATATTATATATTTCTTATGTTTTTGCATTGCCTGCCATTATAACACTTAACTTCCATCAATAGCTCCATTCAAACGGGGGGAAACCTCTTTACAAAATGGGGTCTGTAATGTGAAGAGGTAGGTAAGAACAACTCCACCATTTGTGTCTAAAACAGAACATACACCAATAAGAACGGTTTGCTGGAATTACAGAGCTGTATAATGGCAATTTGGATCCCCAGTCAGTGCAGCAAGGTGTAATAGGATTGTTACTATTACCCAGGCTGTAACCTCCCCTACTGAACTCTGTTCAACATAAATGCAGTGTTATGATTCCTCCCTTTCCCTACACCTTGAATAATCTTTCTCTGCACTTGTAAACCTTTTTTATTTTTAGTACAATGACGTTTTTTCTACCACTGTCCCTAATGCCTGCTGACGTCTCTCCCTGCACTAAGTACACTGGTAAATGGCAGAATCTAGGATGTCTGAAGCTATTTATAAGGCTGTGACATCCCAGGTCTGGCTGGCTGCTGATTGGCTGTGGCTGCATGTATGGCATTATGGGTGATCCCGCCTTCCTAGAGTTGCTTGCCCTCTCACACGTGCAGCAGCCATTTTAAGAAAAAATGTGATTCGTTACCAAGAACGCGCGAGGAAATTCGCATTCAGTGCAAATCGAATTTTTCCTGAAATTCGGATCGAATTCCACTTCATAAGCTTCGATTCACTCATCTCTAATCTCTGGTATTTTTCTGACATTTCACTTTCTTGAAATATAATAGTAATCATATCTGACTTCAGAGTGGGATTGTGTACTAGGTTAATTGTCAGGAATTGTGAAAAACTGAGTTTTAATGAATGTCACTAAGGTCCCAAACACCCCTAAACATAGCCAATGTCAATAATACCTTCACAAAATGTGTGTGTTTTACACAGCAGACACCCAGAGCTAATGTCTGTGATAGGCGATAATGCCGATCAATCATTTAATCTCTTTAACAGACATTTAACAGACATATAATCCCTCAGATGCCATTGTCAATTGTGACCATAGCATCCGAGACAGCTTTCTCTAGGAGTGCTATGCTACCGGGGCCTAAATGGCTGCTCCATGCTGAGATTGGTTAAACCGTTCATCGCTTGTGGTAGTCTCAAGCCTTAGGAGGGCTCAAAACTACCACAGGCCTGCCCTATAGGAGTGCATTAAATCTCTCATTGGCTACAATTTTGATGAATTGCAGTTTATGGGAGAAACAATCTAATAATCACACATTGAAGTCTTCTAAGGTGACTTAATATTAGTAAAAAGTTATTTAAAAAAAATATAAAAATTAAAATCATCTACCTTTCCCTATAATAAAAATATACATAAGAGAAAAATAAAAATCATTTTCTTCGTCCCAAAATGCCCAAACTATTAAAGTATAAAAGTATTTTTCCTGTACAGTGAACAACATAATAGGAGGGAAAAAATCTGAACGGCTGTTTTGCTGTTTTTTTGTCGATTCACCTCCAAAATAAAATTGAATAAAAATTGAATAAAAAACAAACAAAAAGTCATACACACTTAAAAATGGTATCAATAAAAACTACAGATCTCCCAAAAAAAGAATCAGCCCTGTAATCATACTAACCTGCAGAATGATGTTGACATGTCAGTTTTAATGCATAAAACAAAATCCACATAAAAACAAAATCCATAAAACTGTGGCAAAATTGATTTTTTTTCCAATTAAATTTTTTTCCAGCTTCCCATTACATTGTAGAACTTGTCCTGCAAAAAACAAGCCCTCGGAAGGCTATGTGCAGTACGCCAGACCTGGGGGTATCTGCAAGTATTTTATTATAAATAGTTTGTATTATTATTGTATTGTTATGCATTTTATATGTTTTGTGCCGTAACTACCAGTAAGGAATGGATAGCAAAGTTTGGCAAGGAATAGAGCTGACCACCCTTGGGGGAGTTCCTCAGCAGCCTTGGAAAGAAGAGAATGCACATTTTCGAGCTTCTGCTTTTATGAAGGATTCTCCATAGGGATCAATTTTGTTCAGCCTTAAGAACAGACTTGAGGTGATGTGAGGTGAATGACAGACTACTACTAGGCCAGTACAATGCCAGTGCTAAGCTGCAGCCATCCAACCTGCCTCCAAAGTCCTTACTGGTGCCATAAAGTTGCACTTGCAAATTGCTGTTATTGAATGATGTTGAGCTTTGCACTCATTAAAAAAAGACTGTTCTACCTTTACTTCTGGCCTCATTCTTCAAAAAACAACATTTCTACTGCATCAGTCCATAGGGAGCAATAATCTGAGGGAGTACACTGTGACACAACACTTCATCAGTGCCACTACCACTCCCATCCTCTGCAATGGCTCCTCCAGGGCTCGGTGCATATGTGAATGGAAAAAAAAAAAGTTATGGCTCCAGGAAGTCAAGGAGTGAAAAACAAAAAAGCAAAAATGGAAAATTGCCCTGTCAGAAAGGGATTAAAAACTATCCTCAGTGTAAAGAAAAACAAAGAGTCCTGGAAGTGATTATATGGGGTCCACAGAATCCTGATCTCAACATAATCAAGTCTGTCTGGGATTACGTGAAAAGACAGAAGGATTTGAGCAAGCCTACTTCAACAGAAGATCTGTGGTTGGGTTCTGCAAAATATCTGGAACAACTTCCCTGCCGAGTTCCTTCAGAAACTGGACAAAAGTATACCTAGAAGAATTGCTGCTATTTTGAAGGCAAAGGGTGGTCACATAAAATGTTCATGTGATTTACATTTCTCTTTTGTTCATTCACTTTGCAATTTGTTATTTGATAAAAAAATAAACTATTAACTGTTCTATTTTTTAAAGCATTTGCATTTTGGTGCATTTTTTCCACTCCTACCCCAAGGCTTTGGACTGTGCTTTGGGCAGCAAGTTCTCCTGCGGTATGTGCAGGTGAGTGGTGCAGTCAGGATGTGAGCGTTAATTCTGAGAGCAGCTTGGTGGTGTAAATGTGCAGGACTAGAGCTACTCCATCTATCGGCTCCTCAAGTTGACCGCAGCAGGTGGTGGGAGGATGACACAGTTTATTTAGGTGCTGTACACTGTCTCTTGTTCTCACTGTCTCTGGATTACACACAGCACAACTGTATTAGGACACTGCATCTCCCAGGGAGAACAAGCTGGATCCAACCATTGAGCTCCGACCTCATAACCTGATCGTCTTACCAGGATTTCACCATGTAGAGCCTATAGTCAATCTGCCAATGCACCCAGGAACTTGCATACACTTGGAGCCAGCTCTGTTAGTCGGCCTAATGTAAACTTTCTGAATGTTGCATCACTTTCACCTTCTAAATAAATGAAGAGTAAGTTTTAAACATTTACTTAAGAGCTTTGCAGAATTTATGACTGTCACTAAGGAATAATGCCAAGTAAACAGCCTATCCATTATCTTATAGAAAATTATGGTGGTGAAAACAACACAATTTTCTAGTGCAACTTCCATTATTTTCTTTAGAAAGTCTTCGGATGAAAAGAAAAAAAAACAATTTATAAACTGTCACATAGAAAATGCATGAAAGCTTGTGTAATTCTAGTTTATGAGAGCCTGTTAGCTCATAACCTAAATTAAAAGGACTCTTTTGTTCTATCATTGTATTACAAACCGGATTCCCAAAAAGTTGGGACACTAAACAAATTGTGAATAAAAACTGAATGCAATGATGTGGAGATGGCAAATGTCAATATTTTATTTGTAATAGAACGTAGATGACAGATCAAACGTTTAATCCGAGTAAATGTATCATTTTAAAGGAAAAATACGTTGATTCAAATTTTCACGGTGTCAACAAATCCCCAAAAAGTTGGGACAAGTATCAATAAGAGGCTGGAAAAAGTAAATTTGAGCATAACAAAGAGCTGGAAGACCAATTAACACTAATTAGGTCAATTGGCAACATGATTGGGTATAAAAAGAGCTTCTCAGAGTGGCAGTGTCTCTCAGAAGCCAAGATGGGTAGAGGATCACCAATTCCCACAATGTTGCGCAGAAAGATAGTGGAGCAATATCAGAAAGGTGTTACCCAGCGAAAAATTGCAAAGACTTTGCATCTATCATCATCAACTGTGCATAACATCATCCAAAGATTCAGAGAATCTGGAACAATCTCTGTGCATAAGGGTCAAGGCCGTAAAACCATACTGGATGCCTGTGATCTCCGGGCCCTTAAACGACACTGCACCACAAACAGGAATGCTACTGTAAAGGAAATCACAGAATGGGCTCAGGAATACTTCCAGAAACCATTGTCAGTGAACACAATCCACCGTGCTATCCGCCGTTGCCAGCTGAAACTCTACAGTGCAAAGAAGAAGCCATTTCTAAGCAAGATCCAAGGCGTTTTCACTGGGCCAGGGATCATTTAAAATGAAGTGTGGCAAAATGGAAGACTGTTCTGTGGTCAGACGAGTCACGATTCGAAGTTCTTTTTGGAAATCTGGGACGCCATGTCATCCGGACCAAAGAGGACAAGGACAACCCAAGTTGTTATCAATAGAGTTGAGCGAACACCTGGATGTTCGGGTTCGAGAAGTTCGGCCGAACATCCCGGAAATGTTCGGGTTCGGGATCCGAACCCGATCCGAACTTCGTCCCGAACCCGAACCCCATTGAAGTCAATGGGGACCCGAACTTTTCGGCACTAAAACGGCTGTAAAACAGCCCAGGAAAGGGCTAGAGGGCTGCAAAAGGCAGCAACATGTAGGTAAATCCCCTGCAAACAAATGTGGATAGGGAAATGAATTAAAATAAAAATTAAATAAATAAAAATTAACCAAAATCAATTGGAGAGAGGTTCCATAGCAGAGAATCTGGCTTCCCGTCACCCACCACTGGAACAGTCCATTCTCAGATATTTAGGCCCCGGCACCCAGGCAGAGGAGAGAGGTCCCGTAACAGACAATCTGGCTTCATGTCAGCAGAGAATCAGTCTTCATGTCATAGCAGAGAATCAGGCTTCACGTCACCCACCACTGTAAGAGTCCATTTTCATAAATTTAGGCCCAGCACCCAGGCAGAGGAGAGAGGTCCCGTAACAGACAATCTGGCTTCATGTCAGCAGAGAATCAGTCTTCATATCATAGCAGAGAATCAGGCTTCACGTCAGCCACCAATGCAACAGTCCATTGTCAGATATTTAGGCCCAGCACCCAGGCAGAGGAGAGAGGTCCCGTAACAGAGGATCTGGCTTCATGTCAGCAGAGAATCAGTCTTCATGTCATAGCAGAGAATCAGGCTTCACGTCACCCACCACTGTAAGAGTCAATTTTCATAAATTTAGGCCCAGCACCCAGGCAGAGGAGAGAGGTCCCGTAACAGAGGATCTGGCTTCATGTCAGCAGAGAATCAGTCTGCATGTCATAGCAGAGAATCAGGCTTCACGTCAGCCACCACTGCAACAGTCCATTGTCATAAATTTAGGCCCAGCACCCAGGCAGAGGAGAGAGGTCCCGTAACAGACAATCTGGCTTCATGTCAGCAGAGAATTAGTCTGCATGTCATAGCAGAGAATCAGGCTTCACGTCAGCCACCACTGCAACAGTCCATTGTCATAAATTCAGGCCCAGCACCCAGGCAGAGGAGAGAGGTCCCGTAACAGACAATCTGGCTTCATGTCAGCAGAGAATCAGTCTGCATGTCATAGCAGAGAATCAGGCTTCACGTCAGCCACCACTGCAACAGTCCATTGTCATAAATTTAGGCCCAGCACCCAGGCAGAGGAGAGAGGTCCCGTAACAGAGGATCTGGCTTCATGTCAGCAGAGAATCAGTCTGCATGTCATAGCAGAGAATCAGGCTTCACGTCAGCCACCACTGCAACAGTCCATTGTCATAAATTTAGGCCCAGCACCCAGGCAGAGGAGAGAGGTCCCGTAACAGACAATCTGGCTTCATGTCAGCAGAGAATTAGTCTGCATGTCATAGCAGAGAATCAGGCTTCACGTCAGCCACCACTGCAACAATCCATTGGCATAAATTTAGGCCTAGCACACAGGCAGAGGAGAGAGGTCCCGTAACAGACAATCTGGCTTCATGTCAGCAGAGAATCAGTCTGCATGTCATAGCAGAGAATGAGGCTTCACGTCAGCCACCACTGCAACAATCCATTGGCATATATTTAGGCCTAGCACACAGGCAGAGGAGAGAGGTCCCGTAACAGACAATCTGGCTTCATGTCAGCAGAGAATCAGTCTTCATATCATAGCAGAGAATCAGGCTTCACGTCAGCCACCACTGCAACAGTCCATTGTCATAAATTCAGGCCCAGCACCCAGGCAGAGGAGAGAGGTCCCGTAACAGACAATCTGGCTTCATGTCACCAGAGAATCAGTCTGCATGTCATAGCAGAGAATGAGGCTTCACGTCAGCCACCACTGCAACAATCCATTGGCATAAATTTAGGCCCAGCACCCAGGCAGAGGAGAGAGGTCCCGTAACAGACAATCTGGCTTCATGTCAGCAGAGAATCAGGCTTCATATCATAGCAGAGAATCAGGCTTCACGTCAGCCACCACTGCAACAGTCCATTGTCATAAATTTAGGCCCAGCACCCAGGCAGAGGAGAGAGGTCCCGTAACAGACAATCTGGCTTCATGTCAGCAGAGAATCAGGCTTCATATCATAGCAGAGAATCAGGCTTCACGTCAGCCACCACTGCAACAGTCCATTGTCATAAATTTAGGCCCAGCACCCAGGCAGAGGAGAGAGGTCCCGTAACAGAGGATCTGGCTTTATGTCACCAGAGAATCAGTCTGCATGTCATAGCAGAGAATCAGGCTTCACGTCACCCACCACTGCAACAGTCCATTTTCATAAATTTAGGCCCAGCACCCAGGCAGAGGAGAGAGGTCCCGTAACAGACAATCTGGCTTCATGTCAGCAGAGAATTAGTCTGCATGTCATAGCAGAGAATCAGGCTTCACGTCAGCCACCACTGCAACAGTCCATTGGCATATATTTAGGCCCTGGCACCCAGACAGAGGAGAGGTTCATTCAACTTTGGGTAGCCTTGCAATATAATGGTAAAATGAAAATAAAAATAGGATTGAATGAGGAAGTGCCCTGGAGTCCAATAATATATGGTTATGGGGAGGTAGTTAATGTCTAATCTGGACAAGGGACGGACAGGTCCTGTGGGATCCATGCCTGGTTCATTTTTATGAACGTCAGCTTGTCCACATTGGCTGTAGACAGGCGGCTGCGTTTGTCTGTAATGACGCCCCCTGCCGTGCTGAATACACGTTCAGACAAAACGCTGGCTGCCGGGCAGGCCAGCACCTCCAAGGCATAAAAGGCTAGCTCTGGCCACGTGGACAATTTAGAGACCCAGAAGTTGAATGGGGCCGAACCATCAGTCAGTACGTGGAGGGGTGTGCACACGTACTGTTCCACCATGTTAGTGAAATGTTGCCTCCTGCTAACACGTTGCGTATCAGGTGGTGGTGCAGTTAGCTGTGGCGTGTTGACAAAAGTTTTCCACATCTCTGCCATGCTAACCCTGCCCTCAGAGGAGCTGGCCGTGACACAGCTGCCTTGGCGACCTCTTGCTCCTCCTCTGCCTTGGCCTTGGGCTTCCACTTGTTCCCCTGTGACATTTGGGAATGCTCTCAGTAGCGCGTCTACCAACGTGCGCTTGTACTCGCGCATCTTCCTATCACGCTCCAGTGCAGGAAGTAAGGTGGGCACATTGTCTTTGTAGCGTGGATCCAGCAGGGTGGCAACCCAGTAGTCCGCACAGGTTAAAATGTGGGCAACTCTGCTGTCGTTGCGCAGGCACTGCAGCATGTAGTCGCTCATGTGTGCCAGGCTGCCCAGGGGTAAGGACAAGCTGTCCTCTGTGGGAGGCGTATCGTCATCGTCCTGCCTTTCCCCCCAGCCACGCACCAGTGATGGACCCGAGCTGCGTTGGGTGCCACCCCGCTGTGACCATGCTTCATCCTCATCCTCCTCCACCTCCTCCTCATCCTCGTCCTCCTCGTCCTCCAGTAGTGGGCCCTGGCTGGCCACATTTGTACCTGGCCTCTGCTGTTGCAAAAAACCTCCCTCTGAGTCACTTCGAAGAGACTGGCCTGAAAGTGCTAAAAATGACCCCTCTTCCTCCTCCTCCTCCTCCTCCTGGGCCACCTCCTCTTCCATCATCGCCCTAAGTGTTTTCTCAAGGAGACATAGAAGTGGTATTGTAACGCTGATAACGGTGTCATCGCCACTGGCCATGTTGGTGGAGTACTCAAAACAGCGCAACAGGGCACACAGGTCTCGCATGGAGGCCCAGTCATTGGTGGTGAAGTGGTGCTGTTCTGTAGTGCGACTGACCCGTGCGTGCTGCAGCTGAAACTCCACTATGGCCTGCTGCTGCTCGCACAGTCTGTCCAGCATGTGCAAGGTGGAGTTCCACCTGGTGGGCACGTCGCATATGAGGCGGTGAGCGGGAAGGCCGAAGTTACGCTGTAGCGCAGACAGGCGAGCAGCAGCAGGATGTGAACGCCGGAAGCGCGAACAGACGGCCCGCACTTTATGCAGCAGCTCTGACATGTCGGGGTAGTTGTGAATGAACTTCTGCACCACCAAATTCAGCACATGCGCCAAGCAAGGGATGTGCGTCAAATTGGCTAGTCCCAGAGCTGCAACGAGATTTCGCCCATTATCACACACCACCAGGCCGGGCTTGAGGCTCACCGGCAGCAACCACTCGTCGGTCTGTTGTTCAATACCCCGCCACAACTCCTGTGCGGTGTGGGGCCTGTCCCCCAAACATATGAGTTTCAGAATGGCCTGCTGACGTTTACCCCGGGCTGTGCTGAAGTTGGTGGTGAAGGTGTGTGGCTGACTGGATGAGCAGGTGGAAGAAGAGGAGGAGGAAGCCGAGAAGGAGGAGGTGGCAACAGGAGGCAAAGAATGTTGCCCTGCGATCCTTGGCGGCGGAAGGACGTGCGCCAAACAGCTCTCCGCCTGGGGCCCAGCTGCCACTACATTTACCCAGTGTGCAGTTAGGGAGATATAGCGTCCCTGGCCGTGCTTACTGGTCCACGTATCTGTGGTTAGGTGGACCTTGCTACAGATGGCGTTGCGCAGTGCACACTTGATTTTATCGGATACTTGGTTGTGCAGGGAAGGCACGGCTCTCTTGGAGAAGTAGTGCCGGCTGGGAACAACATACTGTGGGACAGCAAGCGACATGAGCTGTTTGAAGCTGTCTGTGTCCACCAGCCTAAATGACAGCATTTCATAGGCCAGTAGTTTAGAAATGCTGGCATTCAGGGCCAGGGATCGAGGGTGGCTAGGTGGGAATTTACGCTTTCTATCAAATGTTTGTGAGATGGAGAGCTGAACGCTGGCGTGTGACATGGTTGAGACGCTTGGTGACGGAGGTGGTGGTGGTGGTGTTGGTGGTACATCCCCTGTTTGCTGGGCGGCAGGTGCCAACGTTCCTCCAGAGGCGGAGGAAGAGGCCGAGGCGGCAGCAGCAGAATAGGCCGAGGCGGCAGCAGCAGAAGAGGTAGCAGGGGGAGCCTGAGTGACTTCCTTGGTTTTAAGGTGTTTACTCCACTGCAGTTCATGCTTTGCATGCAGGTGCCTGGTCATGCAGGTTGTGCTCAGGTTCAGAACGTTAATGCCTCGCTTCAGGCTCTGATGGCACAGCGTGCAAACCACTCGGGTCTTGTCGTCAGCACATTGTTTGAAGAAGTGCCATGCCAGGGAACTCCTTGAAGCTGCCTTTGGGGTGCTCGGTCCCAGATGGCGGCGGTCAGTAGCAGGCGGAGTCTCTTGGCGGCGGGTGTTCTGCTTTTGCCCACTGCTCCCTCTTTTGCTACGCTGTTGGCTCGGTCTCACCACTGCCTCTTCCTCCGAACTGTGAAAGTCAGTGGCACGACCTTCATTCCATGTGGGGTCTAGGACCTCATCGTCCCCTGCATCGTCTTCCACCCAGTCTTGATCCCTGACCTCCTGTTCAGTCTGCACACTGCAGAAAGACGCAGCAGTTGGCACCTGTGTTTCGTCATCATCAGAGACATGCTGAGGTGGTATTCCCATGTCCTCATCATCAGGAAACATAAGTGGTTGTGCGTCAGTGCATTCTATGTCTTTCACCGCTGGGGAAGGGCTAGGTGGATGCCCTTGGGAAACCCTGCCAGCGGAGTCTTCAAACAGCATAAGAGACTGCTGCATAACTTGAGGCTGAGACAGTTTCCCTGGTATGCATGGGGGTGATGTGACAGACTGATGGGGTTGGTTTTTAGGCGCCATCTGTGCGCTTTCTGCAGAAGACTGGGTGGGAGATAATGTGAACGTGCTGGATCCACTGTCGGCCACCCAATTGACTAATGCCTGTACCTGCTCAGGCCTTACCATCCTTAGAACGGCATTGGGCCCCACCATATATCGCTGTAAATTCTGGCGGCTACTGGGACCTGAGGTAGTTGGTACACTAGGACGTGTGGATGTGGCAGAACGGCCACGCCCTCTCCCAGCACCGGAGGGTCCACTAACACCACCACGACCATGTCCACGTCCGCGTCCCTTACTAGATGTTTTTCTCATTGTTATGGTTCACCACAACAACAAATATATTATTTGGCCCAATGTATTGTATTCAAATTCAGCGGGATATAAATTTGAGGCCTAGTATTTAGGCGCTGGGTGACCGGTATGGATTTAGTGACAGAATTAGACTTGGAAATGCACAGAAGCGTGTGTGTGAAGTTATTCTGAATGACCCTATGTGCACCTTGAATATTATATACCCTTTTTGGGATAGATTTCAAATAGCTCTGATATAGCAGAAACCACTAAATTATGAAATTGCTAAATTGGGAATTGTACTTCAACCCAGAACAAAAAATGTGCTTTGACGGACACTAAATAACTTTCCCAGCTACAACAGGACAGCGGTAACGAGAGATTTAGCGGGATATAAATTTGAGGCCTAGTATTTAGGCGCTGGGTGACCGGTATGGATTTAGTGACAGAATTAGACTTGGAAATGCACAGAAGCGTGTGTGTGAAGTTATTCTGAATGACCCTATGTGCACCTTGAATATTATATACCCTTTTTGGGATAGATTTCAAATAGCTCTGATATAGCAGGAACCACTAAATTATGAAATTGCTAAATTGGGAATTGTATTTCAACCCAGAACAAAAAATGTGCTTTGACGGACACTAAATATCTTGCCCAGCAACAACAGTACAGCGGTAACGAGAGATTTAGCAGGATATAAATTTGAGGCCTAGTATTTAGGCGCTGGGTGACAGGTATGGGTTTAGTGACAGAATTAGACTTGGAAATACACAGTAGCGGGTGTGTGTGAAGTTATTCTGAATGACCCAATGTGCACCTTGAATATTATATACCCTTTTAGGGATAGATTTCAAATAGCTCTGATATAGCAGAAACCACTAAATTATGAAATTGCTAAATTGGGAATTGTATTTCAACCCAGAACAAAAAATGTGCTTTGACGGACACTAAATATCTTGCCCAGCAACAACAGTACAGCGGTAACGAGAGATTTAGCAGGATATAAATTTGAGGCCTAGTATTTAGGCGCTGGGTGACAGGTATGGGTTTAGTGACAGAATTAGACTTGGAAATACACAGTAGCGGGTGTGTGTGAAGTTATTCTGAATGACCCTATGTGCACCTTGAATATTATATACCCTTTTTGGGATAGATTTCAAATAGCTCTGATATAGCAGGAACCACTAAATTATGAAATTGCTAAATTGGGAATTGTATTTCAACCCAGAACAAAAAATGTGCTTTGACGGACACTAAATATCTTGCCCAGCAACAACAGTACAGCGGTAACGAGAGATTTAGCAGGATATAAATTTGAGGCCTAGTATTTAGGCGCTGGGTGACAGGTATGGGTTTAGTGACAGAATTAGACTTGGAAATACACAGTAGCGGGTGTGTGTGAAGTTATTCTGAATGACCCAATGTGCACCTTGAATATTATATACCCTTTTAGGGATAGATTTCAAATAGCTCTGATATAGCAGAAACCACTAAATTATGAAATTGCTAAATTGGGAATTGTATTTCAACCCAGAACAAAAAATGTGCTTTGACGGACACTAAATAACTTTCCCAGCTACAACAGGACAGCGGTAACGAGAGATTTAGCAGGATATAAATTTGAGGCCTAGTATTTAGGCGCTGGGTGACAGGTATGGGTTTAGTGACAGAATTAGACTTGGAAATACACAGTAGCGGGTGTGTGTGAAGTTATTCTGAATGACCCTATGTGCACCTTGAATATTATATACCCTTTTAGGGATAGATTTCAAATAGCTCTGATATAGCAGAAACCACTAAATTATGAAATTGCTAAATTGGGAATTGTATTTCAACCCAGAACAAAAAATGTGCTTTGACGGACACTAAATAACTTTCCCAGCCACAACAGGACAGCGGTAACGAGAGATTTAGCAGGATATAAATTTGAGGCCTAGTATTTAGGCGCTGGGTGACAGGTATGGGTTTTTAGTGACAGAATTAGACTTGGAAATACACAGTAGCAGGTGTGTGTGAAGTTATTCTGAATGACCCAATGTGCACCTTGAATATTATATACCCTTTTAGGGATAGATTTCAAATAGCTCTGATATAGCAGGAACCACTAAATTATGAAATTGCTAAATTGGGAATTGTATTTCAACCCAGAACAAAAAATGTGCTTTGACGGACACTAAATAACTTTCCCAGCCACAACAGGACAGCGGTAACGAGAGATTTAGCGGGATATAAATTTGAGGCCTAGTATTTAGGCGCTGGGTGACAGGTATGGGTTTAGTGACAGAATTAGACTTGGAAATGCACAGTAGCGGGTGTGTGTGAAGTTATTCTGAATGACCCTATGTGCACCTTGAATATTATATACCCTTTTAGGGATAGATTTCAAATAGCTCTGATATAGCAGGAACCACTAAATTATGAAATTGCTAAATTGGGAATTGTACTTCAACCCAGAACAAAAAATGTGCTTTGACGGACACTAAATAACTTTCCCAGCCACAACAGGACAGCGGTAACGAGAGATTTAGCGGGATATAAATTTGAGGCCTAGTATTTAGGCGCTGGGTGACCGGTATGGATTTAGTGACAGAATTAGACTGGGATATGGCCAAAAAATAACCACACTATTGCTGGTTAAATGCACTTGGTGACGGGCGCAGCTTGCCCCTGATGTAGTATATGGCCAAAAAATGAACAGACTATTGCTGGTTAAATGCACTTGGTGTCACAGCTTGACCAACCACACTACTGAGGGTTAAATGCACTTGGTGACGGGCGCAGCTTGCCCCTGATGTAGTATATGGCCAAAAAATGAACAGACTATTGCTGGTTAAATGCACTTGGTGTGACAGCTTCACCCTGATGTAGGCTTTAGCCAAAAAACAACCACACCATTGAGGGTTAAATGCACTTGGTGACAGGCGCAGCTTGCCCCTGATTTAGTATATGGCCAAAAAATGAACAGACTATTGCTGGTTAAATGCACTTGGTGTGACAGCTTCACCCTGATGTAGGCTTTAGCCAAAAAACAACCACACCATTGAGGGTTAAATGCACTTGGTGACAGGCGCAGCTTGCCCCTGATTTAGTATATGGCTAAAAAATGAACAGACTATTGCTGGTTAAATGCACTTGGTGTGACAGCTTCACCCTGATGTAGGCTTTAGCCAAAAAACAACCACACCATTGAGGGTTAAATGCACTTGGTCGCAGCTTTGATGCACTTGGTCGCAGCACCGCACAAGACACAAAATGGCCGCCGATCACCCCATAAAAATGTGACTGACAAACGGTCTGGGCAGCCTAAAAACAGTGAGCAATTGAGGATCAGCAGCTCAATGATCCACAGCTGCAGATCGATCAGTTAATCAAGTCCTTTGGAGGAGTTAATCTGCCTAATCTCGCCCTACTGTCGCAGCTGCAACCTCTCCCTACGCTAATCAGAGCAGAGTGACGGGCGGCGCTATGTGACTCCAGCTTAAATAGAGGCTGGGTCACATGGTGCTCTGGCCAATCACAGCCATGCCAATAGTAGGCATGGCTGTGACGGCCTCTTGGGGCAAGTAGTATGACGCTTGTTGATTGGCTGCTTTGCAGCCTTTCAAAAAGCGCCAAGAAAGCGTCACAAAAGCGCCAAGAAAGCGACGAACACCGAACCCGAACCCGGACTTTTACGAAAATGTCCGGGTTCGGGTCCGTGTCACGGACACCCCAAAATTCGGTACGAACCCGAACTATACAGTTCGAGTTCGCTCATCCCTAGTTATCAACGCTCAGTTCAGAAGCCTGCATCTCTGATGGTATGGGGTTGCATGAGTGCGTGTGGCATGGGCAGCTTGAATGTCTGGAAAGGCACCATCAATGCAGAAAAATATATTCAGGTTCTAGAACAACATATGCTCCCATCCAGACGTCATCTCTTTCAGGGAAGACCCTGCATTTTTCAACAAGATAATGCCAGACCACATTCTGCATCAATCACAACATCATGGCTGCGTAGGAGAAGAATCCGGGTACTGAAATGGCCAGTCTGCAGTCCAGATCTTTCACCTATAGAGAACATTTGGCGCATCATAAAGAAGAAGGTGCAACAAAGAAGGCCCAAGACGATTGAACAGTTAGAGGCCTGTATCAGACAAGAATGGGAGAGCATTCCTATTTCTAAACTTGAGAAACTGGTCTCCTCGGTCCCCGGGGAGATGCCACACAGTGGTGAAAATGGCCTTGTCCCAACTTTTTGGGGATTTGTTGACACCATGAAATTCTGATTCAACATATTTTTCCCTTAAAATTGTACATTTTCTCAGTTTAAACTTTTGTTCCGTGATTTATGTTCTATTCTGAATAAAATATTAGAAGTTGGCACCTCCACATCATTGCATTCAGTTTTTATTCATGATTTGTATAGTGTCCCAACTTTTTTGGAATCCGTTTTTTTTTTATTACCCTTGGCCCATTTTTTGTAGAACTTGGAAAACCCTTTTAAAAGTGTGTTCACACATAGGGGGTCATTTACTAACAGGATTATTTCTGGCACAGATTGCAGCGCAAAGGTTATTTGCACTGCAATCTGCGACTTTTCACTGCTCACGTCACGTCTAAAAGAAAAGGGGGTGTTGTGGGCAGAGACGGGTCTCATTTATCATTTATCACCTGTTTTAGGCCTCTTTTATATGACCGTATGGCTTTTTCAGTGTTTTGCGGTCCGTTTTTCACTGATCCGTTGTTCCGTTTTTTGTTTTCCTTGTGTTTCCATTTCTGTTCCGTTTTTCCGTATGGCATATACAGTATACAGTAATTACATAGAAAAAATTGGGCTGAGCAAAAAACTTAACGGATACGGAAGATATACGGATGCATTTCCGTATGTGTTCCGTTTTTTTGTGTGGACCCATTGACTTGAATGGAGCCATAGAACGTGATTTGCGGGCAATAATGGTCTACCTTTCAACGGAACAGAAAAAATGAAAATACGGATTCATACAGAGTACATTCAATTTTTTTTGCGGAACCATTGAAATGAATGGTTCCATATATTGACCGTATACGGAACGCAAAAACACGGCCAGTAAACGAAAAAAACAAATGGTCGTGTGAAAGACGCCTTGGGCATAGGAAATGGTCTAAATTTAAGCCATCAAGGAAGCTGGCATAGATTTAGACCGGCAAGGTTATATAGAGTATTCTAATTAGTTATGTAGAGGCCGGCGCCTCTTCATAACTTCGGGGGATTCACTGCGTGCGGGGTCTAAAACAAATTAACCCCATATTTATTTATTTTTTCTGCACTTTTGTGGTTTTAGTAGTATTCCTCTGCACCTACGTTTTTGGTACTTTTTACAGAAGTATTAAAAATATTTTATTTTACCACAGCATTTCCTGCATTTCTATAGCTCATCCTAAGAAATTAATGGGGTCATTTATCAAACTGGTGTAAAGTAGAACCCATCTTTCAATTTTTACTGCTCCTTTGGAAAATGAAAGGTGGAATCTGATTGGTTGCTATGGGCAACTAAGCCGCTTTTAATTTACCACGTACCAAGATAGTATTTAAAACTTGCTAGTGTTGTCTTTCCATATGTAGACGCAGGGCCGTTTCTACAGCCGGGCGAGGGGTGCCATTGTGGAAGCGCTCATCTCCAAAGTCATCTGTATCACCATCCTCGGGACAGCGATACAAATGGCTGTGCTGTGGCGGGGCAGGGGAGGGAGAGGCGTCTCCCTTCCTTGTTCCTCTGATAGGCTGCCGGCCACAAGGTACGCAGCCTGACAGAGGCAGTTGCAGGCGGCGCGATGATGTCATTGCGCCACCTGCCATGGAGGTAAGTTTTTTTTTTTTATATGGAACAATACTTGCGGCACATGATTGGGGGGGGCATGGAGAGGCACTTATTACTGGCACATGATTGTGGGGGCATGAAGAGGTACTTGTTACTGGTACATAATTGGGGGGAATAGAGAGGCACTTGTTACTGGCACATGATTAGGGGGGCATGGAGAGGCACTTATTATTGGCAAATGATTGGGGGGCATGGAGAGGTACTTGTTACTGGCACATGATTGGGGGGCATGGAGAGGTACTTGTTACTGGCTCATGATTGGGGGGCATAGAGAGGCACTTGTTACTGGCACATGATGGGGGCATGGAGAGGCACTTGTTACTGGCACATGATTGGTGGGGGCATGGAGAGGCACTTGTTACTGCACATGATTGGGGGCATAGAGAGGCACTTGTTACTGGCACATGATTGGGGGGCATCTATGGGGGCACCTCTTACTGGCACATTATTGGGGGGAATCTATGGGGGCACTTCTTACTGGCACATTTTTGGGGGGCATCTATGGGGCACTTCTTACTGGCACATTATTGGGGGGCACTATGGGGGCACTTCTTACTGGCACATTATTGGGGGGCACTATGGGGGCATCTACTGAGGCCACAAAGAAGGGGTATTTTATATGGGGGAAGGGGGAGAGGAACACTATGGGAGCTTCTACGGAGGCCACAAAGGAGGGGTATTTTACATGGGGTGCCCTGTGTGATACTAGTATTATCAGGGGGTTTATCGGTTTCTACATTATAATATTGGGGAGCACAGCGACCAAGTATTGGGGGTAGTAGGATGATCTGTCCAGTAGATGGGAGGATGATGGAAAAGTAGTAAACTAAGATTATTTTTATCAAACTGCAGAGACGAAAAATGGCTGAAATATAATGGTCTGGTCTGAAGGTCTGAAAGGAGAAGATGAGGATAGAGAACATCTACATCAAAGGAGACGTCACTGGATTTGAGGTATGTGGGGTTGTCACGTGTGCTGGGAAGGCTGTTACTGGAAATGCAGTGGTAGATTAAAAAGAAAATATTACTGATAGCAGCCAAAGTCTGTGTATGATACTGCCGACTTAACCACTGTATCTTAGCTTATCATGTGTAATACTGACACATGATAAATGCAACTTACTGAAGTGAGACAACCCCTTTGGGGGGGGGCGGCGCTTTTTTAATGGTAAAATTCCCTAGAAACAGCCCTGTGTTGACACTTCACAAAAAAATGTTATTGAACCTTGAAGACAAAATATTCTCCTCAATGTTAATGTAGCTATTACTATACATTAGTTAGCTAATTACACCTGGGCAGTAGCGAGGATTAATGAGGAGGTATATCAGTGTAATCCTATTGTGATTATATAACTTATTTGAATAGGCTGTGAATGACAACTGAAATGATCCATACTGCTGATAAGTTAACACTTTCTTTCATGTGCAGCAGACATGAACTGCAGTGCATTCAGAAAGTCTTTAGAGATCAGAGCAGACCCTTTCACTTTTTTTACATTTTGTTATATTGCGGTCTTGTGCTAAAATAAAAACAAATTCAAGTTTTTCCTCGTCAGTCTGCAATACTGCATAATGGTAAAGTGAGAACAGAATGTTAGAAATCTTTACTAACGTATTGAAAAGGAAAATGTAAAATATTGCACTGACATAAGTATTTAGACATTTACTCAGTACTCAGTTGAAGCACCTTTGGCAGTGTTTAACCCCTTCAGGACACAGCCATTTTTCACCTTCCTGACACCCTATTTTTGCAAATCTGACATGCCACTTGATGTGGTAATAACTTTGGAACACTTTTACTTATCCAGGCAATTCTGTGTTTTTTTGTGACACATTGTACTTTATGGTAAATTTAAGTCAATATATTTTACTTTCATTTATAAACAAATCCAAGAATTACGAAAAATTTTGTTTGCATCATTTTATTTTTTAGGATGTTAGAAGCTTAGAATTTTAGAAGCAATTTTTTAATTTTTTATTTTTTTTCCAAAATTTTGAAGTCACTACACCCCTCAAGTTATTCAAAACTGATTTTATAACATGTGTTAACCTTTTACATGTTTCACAAGAATTAAAGGATAATGGAGGCGGAATTTCACTTTTTTTTGCAGGTTTTAAATTTTGTGATCGTAAACTGCTGTATGGGAACATGGCAGGGCTCAGAAGGAAAAGAGCACCATATGGTTTTTGGAGGGCAGATTTTGCTGGAATGGTTTTTCGGTACCATGTCACATTTGAAGGCTCACTAAGGCACTCCTATTGCAGAAACCCCCAAAGAGTGACCCCATTTTGGAAACTACACCCCTCAAGAAATTTATTGGGGGGGTGTACTGATATCACATCTGATATGGCAGGTAACAGATGTGCGGCACAGAGGGGAGGAAAGGAGAGTACCCTTTCACTTGGAAGAGGGAGGAGTGGTGACCCCTAACTTACCTAGCACTGGCACCTGGCTGCATGATGTCCCTAGACAGGCTGCTAACCCGTATGCCGATCACATGCCTCGTCCCTGGCTTGCCCTGAAATAAGCCCTATAAAGTAAATAGAGCGGTCGGAGCACTAGTCCTCACCACTGACACCTAGGGTAACAACAGGGAAAGGGCAAAAACACAAACACCACAAACAATCCCCAAAGGGAGACAACAACAGGAGTCAACTGGAGATCCAACAGCTCCAGTTACAACACCTCTACAGCAACTCCACCAGAGGTCAGAATAGTAGTTCTGGAAATAATGTCTATATCTGGCAACATGGGAAGCAGAAAGGGAGAATATATAGTAGCTGGGAGTGGCTGACAGAGAACAACTGAAAAGAAAAGCTACAGATTCCTAACTGGGACAAAAAGGATTGCAAACCGAAGCAGTAGTGTTGGTCGAGCACCAAAGTGCTGGGGTGCTTGAGGAGAACACCTCGGGATGCTCGGTTGCTCGGTAGAGCAAAATGGAAGTCAATGGGAGAACCTGAGCATTAAACCAGACACGCCCTGCTCAGAAGAGGGGAGGGTGTCTAGTTCATAGCAAAAGGTCAGAAATTGATAGAAACACCACTGAAAAAGTTCAGGAACTGCATGGGGAGGATGTCTGGATGCATCTTGGACTCTCAGGTCGCTGCTGGGAACAATGTTGTCCGAGTAGTACGCCACATTTACAGACTGACAATAAGACTGACAATAATGCGCACTAATTGATTTTAGAGGAAAAATTGTTAGGAGACATTCTTTCCTGTATATTTACTTGTATATAAAGTGCAAGTGCTGCCAAAAATTACAAGGAAGAGGCACTCCGATACAACCTGTATATAACATAAAGGAGGGCCTCATTCACATTGTGGTACAATTATTCAGGTAGTGGGACTCCTACACTCATAAAGCTTATGCACTAAGGGAAAGGGCTGCCAAAAATTACAAGGAACCAGCACTCCAATACACCCTTTATTACATATAAAAGAGGGCATCATACACACCCTTGAAAAATTATGATTAATGGCGTGCTGGTGACCCTCTAAAACATTAGGGGTGAGGGCCTGCAGCTGAGCTGACCATCTAAAAAATGTTGTGGGTGAGGGCCTGCTGCCGAGCTGACCATCTAAAAAATTTTGTGAGAGAGGGCCTGCTGCCCAGCTGACCATCTAAAACATTATGGGCAAGGGCCTGCTGACGAGCTAACCATCTAAAAAAAATTGTGGGCGAGGGCCTGCTGCCGAGCTGACCATCTAAAAAGTTTTGTGGGTGAGGGCCTGCTGCCGAGCTGACCATCTAAAAAATTATGTGGGCGAGGGCTTGCTGCCGAGCTGACCATCTAAAAAAAATTGTGGGCGAGGGCCTGCTGCCGAGCTGACCCTCTAAAACATTATGGTTAAGGGCCTGCTGGTGACCCTCTAAAACATTATGGGTGAGGGCTCGCTTCTGAGCTGACCCTCTAAAACATTAGGAGTGAGGGCGGCCTAATAAGCATGTTGATATGATGGAAGAAGAGGTGGAGGACGAGAAAAGGGCGATTGTTCCATATACCCTTATTAGTGGTGGAAACGGTGCATGGGAATACAGTGCATTCAGTACACCATAAAAGCCACATTTAGAGTGCCTTTATGTTCAGCCGCTTTCCTCTGGTGGTGTAGAGAAGTCAGGGGCAATCCAGGCCTTTTTCATTTTTATAACAGTCAACTGGTCAGCATTTTTATTTGACAGGTGGATGTGCTTATCGGTTATTATGCCCCCAACAGCACAAAATACACGCTCTGACAAAACGCTGGCGGCAGGGCAGGCCAGCACCTCCAAGGCGTAGAGCGCCAGTTCATGCCATGTGTCCAGCTTGGACACCCAATAGTTGTAAGGCACACAGGGATCACTGGGGACGCTGACATGTTCTGCTGTGTACCCCTTCACAATCTTCCAAAATGTTTCCCTCCTTGTGACACTAGGCCGTGCATCACATTGAGGGTACTGGCGGGGTGTCATAAAACTGTCCCAGGCCTTGGAGACTGTTGCCTTGCCTCTGTTGGAACTGCTGTGTGTTCCCCTCGTCTCCCCCCGGTTGACCAAGGAAC
This sequence comes from Bufo gargarizans, assembly GCF_014858855.1. Lineage (NCBI taxonomy): Eukaryota > Metazoa > Chordata > Amphibia > Anura > Bufonidae > Bufo > Bufo gargarizans. The sequence continues at coordinate 405,353,533 of NC_058080.1, read as the reverse complement.
TACGTACTCTGCAGCCAGCGTTGTCAGCTGGAAATTTTTGGAGCAATTTTTACACAAGGACCTTCTGGTATTGCACCATTTTGCCCATCCTCTCTACTACAGAAATGAGAGATGAGAAGTCTAGAAGGGTGAACATCTAGTAATAGGTGTTGGCCAAAGTGAGTACAACGCGAGGGTCACCGGAAAGGTAGCCTGACTACTTATTAGTGATTGGTGCAGTAAGTATTGTCGTGAACTTGTGACATCACAGCACTATGTATGTATGTATGTAGCATACATACATACATACAGCACTATGTATGTAGCATGTATGTATGGACAGCAGAACCTATCAGCTACACTATATCACTATCTAACCTACACTGACTATCTCCCACTAATGATTTGTATTATATATGTGAGCTAACTCACTATCTAATGTAATGACACAGGAAAGCACAGAGCACAGCAATAACACTGCTGTCTCTCTCAGATCTGCAAAATACTGCATACAAGGGCTGCTGGGGAGGTTCTTATACTTTCCTATTGGTTGCAAGGGATGTTGCTAAGCTCAGATAAAGACATTGCAGCCTTCTTGCATGGCCCTCAAGCAAGAAGAGAGGTTACCGTCGAAAAAAAAATCTAGAATATTCGAAATTACAAATATATATAGTACTATATTCGAAATAATCGCAAATTCTCGAAGTGCCGATATTTGCGAATAATATTTGCTATTCGAATATTCGAGCCCAACACTAGTGATGTTATGGGACACATGCTGGTGTAAGGCTGGGACTGCACACCATGAAAAATATTGGCGGCTGGGGACAAAGTACCACGGGACAGCCGCCACCGTCAGGCTGCGGAAAGCCTCAGTGTCCACAAGCCTAAATGCCAACATTTCCAGGGCCAGCAATTTGGAAAGGTGCGCATTTAGTGCTATGATCTGTGGGTGGGTGGCTGGGTATTTGCGCTTTCGTTCAAAGGCCTGGGGTATAGACATCTGTACTCTGGGCTCGGACACAGAAGTAGATGTGATAGCTGATGATGCTTGCGAAAGTCTAGGTTCCTGCGTCTTGGACAGGGGATTGGCCAGCACGTAACACAGGGGAAGAGGAAGCAGTGGTATGACCCACCGACACTGATTGTGGACCCATGCGTTCGGCCCACCTATTAGGGTGCTTTGATGCCATGTGGCAGCTCATACTGGTGGTGGTGAGGTTACTAGTCTTCACGTCCCTGCTCATTTTGGTATGGCACAGGTTGAAAATTGCAATTTTTTTATTGTGCGCACTTTCATCAAAAAAGCGCCAGACTGCGGAACACCTACCCCTTGTCAAGGGAGATTTCCACAAGGGGGTGCTCCGGGGAACAGTTTTGGGCATGTTTGATGTCGCCAACCTTCTCCCTTTTTTTTTTTCTACACCACTGCCTCTTCCAGCCTGTTGTGGTGCTACGGATCCCTCCCCCTTTGTACTGCTGTACTCGCTCGGCTTGCCACCTTCCCAGGTTGGGTCAGTGACTTCATCGTCCAGCACCTCCTCTTCCACTTCCTCACTATGGTCATCCTCCTGACTTGTTGACCTAACAACAACCTCAGTTATTGACAACTATGTCTCCTCATCATGAACCTCTTGAGACACTAATTGCGGTTAATTTATTGGCAACTGTGTTTCATCATCATCCACCTTGTGAAACACTAATTGCCGTTCTCCACCATCATCTTCTTCTGACTGTGGATGCTACAGAGTTTGGGAATCAGGGCACAAGATCTCGTCATGTCCCTCTTCAAGCGGGCTTGGCGAGAGGCCCAAATTAAGGAATGGCGATGAAAACAGCTCCTCGGAATATACGAGTGTGGAATCACTTGTTTGCAAAGACTCTCCATGGTGGGTGGAAGGAGTATCAGGGTGAGGATTCTGTTGACCAGACTCTTGGCTAATGAGACTGGACTTTGTGGAAGACAGGGCGGTGCTTAACCGACTGGAAGCATTATCTGCTGCAATCCAACCGACCACCTAGTCGCACTAGTCTGACTTAGAGAATGGTGTCCTGCACCTCCCTGCAAACTGGGACATGAAGCTAGGTATCGTAGATGAGTGTGTTTCTTGTGCTCGGGCAGCAGGCACAGTTTCACCGCGCCCAGGGCCACGGCCTGTGCATGCACCATCAGCAGCACGGCCACTTCCCCGTCCCTTACTGCTCACCTTGCGCATATTAAACGGTATATATGCTTGCAAGTATGTCATAAAAATTACATAAATGAATGTCACTGATATTTAGGATGCCCAAAAGTTATACAGGAGGTATAGCGCAAGTAATGTTGCTGTCACCACCGCCTAATAAAAAATTACACTGAATGAATGTCTCTGATATTTAGGATGCACACACGTTAAACACGAGGTAAAGCGCAAGTAATGTTGCTGTCACCACCGCCTAAAAAAAAAATTACACTGAATGAATGTTACTGATATTTAGGATGCACACATGTTAAACAGGAGGTATAGCACAAGTAATGTCGCTGTCACCAATGCCTAATAAAAAATTACACTGAATGAATACCACTGATATTTAGTTTGCACAAACGTTATAGACAATTAGGCCGCCCAGTTAAAAAATAAAAAAAATAAACTCACCTAATCCTGTTGTTCGTGCAGCTGGCATCTTCTTCTTTCTTCTTCTTTCAGGACCTGCCAAAGGAGCTTTGATGATGAAATCTTCTATCTTCATTCAGTAGGACCTGCGCTGACGTCACCACGCTCACCACGTGGTGAGCGCGATTACATCATCAAAGGTCCTTTGGCAGGTCCTGAAAGAAGAAGAAAGAAGAAGAAGGGGATGAGGTGAGTTAATTTTTTTTATTTTTTAACCCCTCATGCCACATTTTAGTAAGCATTCTGTATTAAGAATGCTATTATTTTCCTTTATAACCATGTTATAAGGGAAAATAATACAGTAAATTGACTTTTATCAATTTACTAACATCATCTCATAGCAACCATGCGTGAAAATTGCATAGCATCCGCAAGCGAGTGCGGATGCTATGCGATTTTCACGCATCCCCATTCATTTCTATGGGGCCTGCATTGCGTGAAAAATGCAGAAAATAAAACAAGCTGCAATTTTAACGCAAAGCACAAGTGATGCGTTCAAATCACCGCTCATCTGAACAGCCCCATTGAAGGTCCGGATTCTGTGCGGGTTCACCTCACGCATTGCACCTGCGTGGGATTCTCGCCTGTGTGAAAGGGGCCTTCACGGTTTTTGTAAGGCAAAGTGACTAAATGCCAAAGGTGACAATTGCTTTTTTGACAGTTTTTTTAATGTTCATCTGATGGGGTAGATCATGTGATATTTTCATACAGCTGGTTGTTACGGATGCGACAATACATAACATTTCTACTTTTTTCTTTTTTGAAATCTTACACACTAAAAGTTTTTTGAAAAAGAAATGCAGTTTTTGTGTTGCCAATTTTGAGAACCATATTTTTTTTATTTTTCTGCCAATTGTCTTATATAGAGGCTAATTTTTTGCAGATGAGGTGATGTTTTCATTGGTATTATTTTGGGGTATATATAATTTTTTTTTTTATCGCTAGCTACTACACTTTTTATAAGGCAAAGTGACCTAAAAATGGCTAATTTGGCGCATTTTTTTTTTCATCTGATGGAGTATATCATGTGATATTTTTATAGAGCCGATCATTACGGACATGGCAACACTTTTTTTTACTTTTTATTTTTGTCCTACTGTGAGACATCAACTTTTGGGGTTTTTATTACCCTCTACAATTCATTACAATACTTCCAAAAAAATCAGCACACCACGTTCTTGTATCAGCACAATTATGTTGTTTTGCAATGGAATTCCATGGTGAACAGATACCACTGTATGGCATCAGTCTGAGGTACCTATTTAATGCATATGTTTTTTGTATACATTAAACTGATGGAAAAAATGTGATGTGAGCCCACCCTTAGTTTGGTAGGGCAGCCATCTCTAGGAATAGTCCTGGCTGTTCCTAACTTCTTCCATTTAAGTATTATGGAGCTCAGTGTGGTCTTCTAAAGTGCAATAGCCATTTGTGTACCCTTCTCCATATCTGTGCCCTCATCCAATCCTGCTTTTAATTTCTTTCCATTTCATGGTTTGGTATTTGCTCTGATATGCATTGTCAGCTGTGAGACCTTATATAGACAAGGGGGAAAGAGGGTCTTTCCAAGTCATGTCCAATCAATGACTCATGAATGTACCACAGGTGGACTCCAATCAAGGTGTAGAAACATCTCAAAGATGACCAAGCGAAATAGGAGGCCCCCAGAGCTAAATTTCAAGTGTCGTAGTAAAGGCTCTGAAGATTTATGTTCATGTCATGTGTAACGGAGAGCTGGCGGAGCGCTCTCTCCCTATCTCCATGGTAACAAGGGGCGGAGGAGACCCGGTCCCGCACGCTTCCTCTGCGTGGCCGACATCGTTCATCCCTAGACAATGAGCAGGGAGAGAACTGAGCGCCGATGTCACGTGACCCATCAATTAGACCTATTTAAACAGGTAACCTGCTGGCCACAGGTTGCCTGTGATTGGTCTTGCTACCTCACTAGCAGTCCCTGCATGTGTGACTTCCTTTGTTTGACCTCGGCTTGTAGTTGACTTTTGACCTTGTGATGCCCCTGGTACTGACGCAATCTCTTGGCTCCTGACCTCGGCTTGTATTTGACTTCGGTTGCGGTTCTTACCGGTCCTGGGAAGCCTTTGTTTCTGTGTTTTCTGTCTGTGTCTTTTGTTTCCTCCCTTTATTGTTCCTTCTTTAGGCCCCTGCATGTACGCAAGCTAGGGACTGCCGCCCAGTTGTACCCCGTCGGTTAGGACGGACCATGCAAGTTGGCAGAGACAGAGGTGTGGGTGGAGAGTAGGGCTGCACTAATTCATACCATTTTTCGTGACACCATGTTTTTCCTTTTTAATAAACTTGCAAAAATTCAATTCAAATTTTCAATTTGTCATTATGGATTATTGAGTGCAGATTGAAGGGGGGGGGGGGGGGGGAAAAACTGTATTTATTTATTTTAGCACAAGGCAGCAACATGATATGTGAAAAGTACCATGAAGGCCACTGACCTATATACAGGTAGTATACAGTTTCATGCTCTTGATTTCCTTCGATTGGAATAATTTGCTGGTTATAATATTAAATGTGATCATTCTTTAATGGGATGTAGTCATCATTAGGAAACAATTGCTTCATAAAAAAATGTGAAGCATTTTCTATTTCATATAGATTAATTTGAGGCCATGAGTGTCTGTCTGGAGATATATTCTTGTGAAGACCTAGAAGCCATTATAGAAAGTAACCTATAATCACCAAACAAGTAAAATAAATTAGAATTAGCGACTAGAATATGAATATGGTTTTCCACTCTGCTCATGCATAAACAGCTGATCTTCTTATGGAAGAAATTAAAGCACATGTCTTTTTTTTTATAGATTTCCCCATTACTGGATGACCTTGGTGTGCTGCAAAGAGCACGTTTAATTCAAAAAGCAGATAAAGAGGTATGAGACATGGAAAGGACTCTAATCCCATGATCACTGAATTTATGTTTGGTCTATGCTTTGTTGGGTTGCATATTTCATATGTCTTGCTTCAATGTTCATGTGTTGCAATGGAATATGTGATTGAAATCATCAAACCTTAATAATTGCTTACCAGTTACATTGCCTCCAAAATTTGCTGTTAGTAGTGTCCTATTATACTGTCTACTACATGCAGTGACCAACAAGGGAGTCGTGTGGTCAAGAGGATGGGAGTGGTTGTAATGGGAGGATGATATTATTACTCATGGTGCCTGTGGTCCTTATCCTGCTGAAAGGTGCAATTCTCTCAAACCTTTAGTCTACAATGACCACTATGGGTAGCAGATCTTAAAACAGGTCTTTCTTTATTCTGTCTCTCAGGTATGTCCGGGGACCAGAACCTATTTAAATCCAGCCATGGCGCCTAGGAGACAGAGACAAGCATTACCTCCACAGGCTTTCTTCCATGCACAGACTCATTTTATGTGGCTGTTCAACCCTCTAAAAAGTACTGTTCTGTTCTTCTCTGCTGCCTGGTCTCTTTCCTTGGATCCCCTTAACATTCTGTAACTGCTATGTACAGGGCTGCATGAGCTAATTACTCTTCAGCTACCAGTACTACGCTGACTTACACAAGAAGCCAAGCACAGAAATTAGAGCCTGTCCCTTCCTGACATATATATCTAAGGGAAAATAATTAACTCTATAAACACAGCCTTCAAGTCTTTCAACAGCAACATAACTGGCTTTAATAAAGGATAACCAGTAAATTAGCAGAAATATACTGTATTATATCACATCTTTAAAACCATCTTTGACACTATAGCAGTTATCCACTGGGTCATTGCACACCCCCCCGAAAAAGAGGTTGCTAAAGTTTATACTTTCAGCCCCTCCTCCTAAGGATGTTCAGTGTGCATAACGCATGTCTTTAAGATAATCAGGGTTGTGGCCTTCTTAGCACAATGGAGTATTTGTATATGTTATCTAACTATCCATAACTAACTACATTACAAGGGATATCATTACAAAGAATATAGAAGGTGATATAATAATTAAAGAGGAAGAACCAATCAGTACTTAATTAACCATAACACCACACCACTAATAAATATTAAATAACATCTTTATTTAATATACATCTATAAAGTATTACAATGATACACAGTACATGATAATACTAATACTCAGTAAAAATTGGATCCCAATGTGACAGTAGGCGGCGGAACCTTAGCAGCACAGATCACTTGGTCAAAACCACATAAGATAAGAATGAATCCACATAAGTATAAATGAATGATGAATATCAGTCCCCCCTAAAAAGACTATATGTCTCCAATATACAGTACATGCCATCAAAATAATCAAAACACAATGGCTATGGAAGGGCAGGTAGACCGAAGTCAATCCTGTGTGTGTAAGCCACAAACGCACTAGTAAGATGGCAAGTATGGTAGAGTATAAAATACATTGCAGGAGATACATGAGACACAAGGGAGACAATTCAAGATAAATACAGACAGCAGTGCTATCGAACCACCACAGTTACCCCCGACGTACGTTTTGCCCTTCAGAATCCTCCAGGGGGCATGTTACATATGTGCCCCAGCCAGGCATAAATACCCTCCAGGTTAAAAAGACTCCTTCCCCCTTATTTTGTTTG